>NW_006800244.1:583858-626355 GCF_000485575.1 Poecilia formosa | reverse complement strand
CCTATAAAATGCTGGGCGGGCCACATATAATGACATGGCGGGCCACATGGTGCCCGCGGGCCCTGAGGTTGACACATTTGATCTAGAACATAATTAGTCTATTTTCCAGTTACTAGTCAAAGGAAACTTTAAAAATATATACAAGGTTTTAGCCTTGATTTGAAGTGTTTTAGCATGTTTGCAGTTTCCTGGAAGTTTATTCCAAAATAGTGGAACGTAAAAACTCAATGCAGTTTCCTCCATATTTGTTTCTGATTCTGGGGTTGCAGAGTAGACTTGAACCAATAGAACTGAGTGGTCTATAAGGTTTATATGATAACAGATCTCTAATGTATTCTGATGCTATGTCTTTCAGCAATTTAAAAACTAACACAAGTATTTTAAAGTCTATATTCTGAACTACCAGCAGCCATTGTTAAGGACTTTAGAACTGGGGAGATGTGCTCAAACACTTGAATAAGTTTCTCTAAGTTTCTGGGATATTTGTTTTTTAATCCTGCAAATGTACTTCAGGTAATAGAAGGCCAATTTTGTGTGTTTCTGAAGGTTCAGATCTGGGTCCATCACTAAACACAGATTTCAGGCATGATGAGTGGTTTCCACTTATAATAGCAGAAGGTGCATGCTGACTCTTTATCATTTCTCTTTAGGTCCAAAATTAACTTCGGTTTTGTTTCTGTTCAGTTGAAGAAAATTATGGCACATCCACACATTGATTTATTCTGTGCACTTGCTCTGTGTTTGAATGGGTTCATAGTCATAATGCAGAGCTGCGCATCATCTGCATAGTTGTAACTAATCTTTTTTCTTTATAATCTGAGGCAACAGGATCATGTAAATATTAAATAAGAGGGGGCCCACGATTAAACTCTGGCATCTGCTCGTCACTTCTGTCCACTCCAATGAAAAGTTACCTATTGACACGTAAAAGTTCCTGTTCATTAGGTAGGACTCAAACCAATTCAGTACTGTACTAGAGCTCAAGCCAGCTCTCAATAATGTTGAATGCTGCGCTGAGGTCCTACAGAACCAGCACTGTGGTTCTTCCAACATCTGTATCTATGTAGATACAGACTGTGGATAGACACAGTGTTGAACACTGAGGTGAGCATGGAAACCAAATTGAAAGACATCAAGAAGCTGTTTAATTGTTGAAAACAGCTTTTTCAATAACTTTGGTGATGAATGAAAGGTTGGAGATTGGATTGTAATCCGGGAATGTGTCCAGATTGTTTTTTTTTTTTTTTTTTAAATCAGTGGTTAACTCAAAACAACAGCAACTAATGTAAAAATCAAAAACCTGACACCATAACTTTAGTTTGGCTTTTTTTTTTATTCAAGCGTGTAGTACATTTAAATGCATTACATACTGTGCCAAAAACAAGGAAGCTCAACTCCTTTTTTTACTTTTAAAAGTATTCCCTCCATACAATTTAATTTCAATTGTACATTTAAATAAAAAGAAACACTTTTTTCCCATTTATTCCATTTTTTTTAAACTTCTTTTAAAGTTTCATTATAAATTTTCACTTCAATAGAAGGTGTTAGCTTGGAGAAACGAACACAAAAATAATCATGATTCAGCAACCAAAATGTGAAAACAGTGTTGCAGGTGCAGATACATCAGTCGACTGAGGTAAATGTCAGCAGTTTCCTGGTGTAGACCTCCTGTTACCTCTTCAGATTCTGCTGAGCCTGCTTCAGTAAAGTGTCGAAGTCTAGTGCATGATATTTGCCTTTTGTAGGAAATGGGTCATACTCTCTGCTTGAATCTAAAAAGAAAAAGGGAAATATATCACAAAGACAGCAACATTAAAATTTGGAATCTGTATTATTCTAAAAATAACAGCACAAGCTGAGAATTTACAGCATAAGCTCAAGTGTTTTAAATCTAAATTATTCTGGGGTTTTTTAAAGCTCAATGTTCAATTTTGAGTTGAATGATTCACAGGAGCATCTCAATAAATTAATTACTTATTTCAAAAAGTGAAACTCCTACAGATTCGTAACGCAGGTCGTTGAGCTATAAGTGTCTATTTACTGTTCCTTCAGAGGATTATAGCTTGCAGCTAAACTAAACCCAAAATTAAGTTCCTCAGAAAATCGGGTCATTATTTAGGTGCAGCTCAAGTCACAAAAGGTTCTTGCTGAAGAAGTTGCCTGTTCACTGGTCTGTATTCAAGCAATTAATGGAAGGAAAAAGTGTGAGAGAAAATAAAAATTCTTCAAGAGTTTAAATGAGACTCACAAGGTTTTAACTGCACCTGAAGTCACTGCTCAAAGACCCACCAGACACAAACATGTCCAGGATATAAGCTACGACTGTCACACTGTTCATCTTCAGCCAATGTTGAACCAGAGATGATGTAAGAAGAGAAATCAGGGCCAATGAGGGATAAAGAAAGTGGCCAGAGTGTTCCATTTTACTAATACTAATTTATTGAGAGGCGACAGCGGCATTAACACTAAACTATACAAACCATGTTAAATATTCTGCCACCCATGATAGAAATATTTCATAACACCACTGAAATCATGTGTGGGGGGGGGACAGCAGAACCTCTGGCATGCTCACCTAAATCAGCGTAGTTGGACTGACAGAACTGTCTCCTTCCACCAAAACAGAGGTCAAAGGGGAGCTCATCAGGTTTACGCAGCTTACTGCCATTTTCAATGGCTGTAAACGCATCCTTGGTGTTGTAGTAAGTTACAAACCCATAGTTATCCCTGGGAGAGATGACAACATTTCAGCAATTTATTTTTCAGTTTTAACACAAAAGTGTCCACATAAAGTAGTAGAAGACCTCCGTCGCTGAATGTAGCTTGCTTTTAAAAAGGCGGCCTGGGGATGTTGCCAGGAGGCCCCAGTTATGAACAAGCTTGGATTTGCTGTTGCACTGTAGCTTGGCCAAGGAGGTCACAAGCAAGACCCACCAGGTTCAAAGACAGTGCGATCGATTAATATTAAACGGATTTACTCACCCGTGTTCTCTAAAGTGCAGGGTACATTCCTCAATTTCTCCAAATAAAGAGAAGCGCTCCCTGAGCTCTCTTTGGGTCATGCTTCCCCGAATTTTGCCGACATAAACAACCCGCCTCTCCTCCTGGGGGAAAAAAAACATAAGTAAAAGCAGATCCAATTAGATTAGAAACAAGTTAAATATTTTAATTTCGACATAAAATCTGTCATTTTACTCTGAACTTACAATGGCTTTCTCCTTTCGCCTCTTTGTCTCTTCCACATTTGTCTTCGTGCCAGTACAGTATCTAGACCTGTATGAGGGGCTGAAAGAGAAGATAAGTTATTTTAAAGTAACTGCAGCATTGAAAAAGTTACATGTCTACAGAAAAGCAAGACTCAAGTACCTGTGCAACCCCCTGCTTCTACTCCACTGAGCTTGTCTTTGAGGGGAAGGGGATCGTGACGTGGAGAGGCTCCAGGACCCAGAGCGAGAGGAGGAATACGAGTACCTCCTCCTCCGCGGAGGGGACCGAGACAAAGAGGGAGAAGAGCGAGAGGAGGATCGGGATGAGGAGCTTAGACTGCTGTCCGAGTTGCGGTGTCGATACCTACAGAACGAAAAGTAAGAAACGGTGTAAGAAAAATTGAAAGAACTTGCTAACGATGGATCAACAAACCCAAGAAGCAAACCTTTTCTTTGCTGGAGATTTGGACCTAGACCGGGATCTGGAGGTGTAGGCATCTGAGCAGCTGGAAGTCGGGCTGGGGGAGCGGTAAAATCTTTTTCTTGACCTCCCACGAGTTCTTTCTTTGGGACTACAGCTGGGACTGGGGGTCCGAGAAGCAACGTATCGGCGGTAGGACCTCCCTGATGGCCCCCTTCTGGGGCTTGTGACACGCTCCTGTTGGGATGGAGGAAAATCCGAAGTCTCCGTGACGGAGCATTGCTCCGACGTGTCTCTGTTCTTCTGGGCTTGAACGGTTGGTGGACAATCTTGAGTTCTGGGTGAAATCACAGAATTTGCGGCTTCCTGTGGAGATGCTGCCAATACTGGTGGAAGTGTTGGCAGTGGGCTTGACTGGTATTGCCTGAGGGGCTTAATGGTGAAGACAGATTGTTGTTTAATGTTCCAGCGCTTGCCTGACTCGCCAGGTGAAACACTTTTGTTGGAGAGGCAATAGTCATGATCCATGCACGCCACATCCGGGGCCACGGGGGCAGCAGCGGGAGTGGCTTTACTACGGACCCTAACCGGGGGCAGAGGCTGGGCTTCTATCTGGATCACCTTGGAGGGGGTGGACTTGGGAGCTTCAGGGTTATTGGGCTTTCCCAGCAGAGCCACAGGGGCCAGAGGTTTCCACATCTGGTTGGGAGAAGCGGTCTTGGGAGCCAGAGCTGAAGAGAAAAATAGAAATGGTGAGCACCCGATGTTTGCCAATAAGCTCAGTGCTTTGGCTGCTTTAGCTCGGATATTAAATCTGAAAGGAACGAATCGAAGTGAAGCTATACTTTCATTTAAAGCAAAAGCTGAACAAAGACTTAATTGTGTTTTGACTAAATTACCTGCAGCCTTGGAGAGGTCATTAGTTCTTTCACACTGATCAGCTTTCTCTGGAATCGATGCAGCTCTGCAAAGCAAACGGTGTGTTAGCACTTCGGTTAGCAGTGCTCTGGTGGTCTTCAGGCCCAATTTAGACATGAGGACCGGCAAATGGGAGTTTTTGCGGTAGGTCTTGGCAAAAGGTGAATTTAGGTCACCTCCACACACTAGAACCGAGTCAGTAATCCAGAGCAGCATAAAGGGCTGTAGGGTAACTCACCTCGAGTTTCCTACAGCTGCTGCTCTACCAGAGACCTCCGGCACACATTTCTCCTCTTTTGCTAAAAGAATAGGGAACAGGGAGACGAATGTGTCAGCAGATGGACATTATTGGGAAAGCAAATGCCAGAAAGAGACAACGAGATCATGCAGTTGAAGCGGTGTAAAATGGATTTAGATGATTTCAGAATTCATTATTTAACTAGTGCTGACTAGAAATGTCTTGGCAACCATTATTAAGGCTTAAAATACTAAGGATTTTAAAAGTTGTGATGTAAAGACCGCTGAAATGTTGCATCATCTGTGTTGGTATAGGAAGCTACGTCGACACCGTGGGAACCTCATACCGGAACTGCCTAGCTCTGACCGGACTTGCTGCACACACTGCGTAGCCCAACCAGTTGTTTCTAATCTGCTGCCTCTTGTGCATCAGCCCACACAAAGACAGCAGGGTGACGGTTAAATGGATCTGCAGACAAGGCAGAATTCCAGCAGCAGAGAACACAGGAGCCCCCTGCAGAACCAATCTCTCTTACATACAAATCGTCATGTAAAGCTAAACCCTGTCACGTGTCTGACTGTCTTCTGTTGGTCAAAACATAAGTAAACTCCCATCTGACGTGAAATGACTCCTTTACGTGTTCAACTCCTGCCAACCGAACGTAGCGCTGCAGCGTTGTGAGCCGTTTAACCGTCACCATTACGAAACGATGAAAAATGATCCTCTGGCTGCTTTTAGCTTGATACTAAAGTAGAGCTGCGTGACCCACTGCGGTACTGAACATCACAACCTCAACGAAGATTTAATGCACGGGAAGTAGAACTGTAAAAGGTGGAAAAAGAAAGAGCGGGTGCAGATGGTAGCAAATCAAGAGCGGTTACCTTGAGTCTCCTCAAACTGCTCTAGTAAGCTCGTCAGATCAGCAGCTTCAATACCTTTAAAAGACACAAACGTTACACTCATAAGTACAGTGTGTGTACCAGAGCAACATTGACTGAACTTTCAGACATGCATGCATGGCTCACAGTTATACTAGAGAAAAGAGAAGCCTACCGATGCACCAAGAAGCATGAATTGAAACTTTTTTTAAGGATGTGCAGATACTCTGGAGTTATCCGTTGTAGGAATCTTCCCCAGCAAATACACACATATTGATTATTTTGTATTGCTAGCTGTGCTAATCGCTAATGAAACACAGTTTCAACATGTTTAAAATGTTAATAAATTTTCCCCTCTGATCTTAATATAAATAATCAATAGCAGGAAGAATAGAGAAAACATATTTTTAAAGCTGTTTGATCCCAATTTTACTGTTGGCAAGTCAAATAGTTAAAATGTTTATTGGTGCATCGCTAATAAAACATTCTGGAATATTCTCTGTGAAGCATCCAAACTCACCTATTTCACTAGTGAATGATTCGATCAGCTCTTGCGTGTTGCTCTTGGCTCTTTGTGGTTTCATGGCTGTAGTAGATTCTTGTTTAGATTCAACCAGAGCAGAATGGTTTTTGTGATGATGGGGATTCACAGAGACGGCAGCACGGGGTTGGACACTTGGTTCTTTGGTTGCGGGTTTGGACGACTTTCTGTCGGATGCGAGTGGGCCACCTGATGAGGTAGAAACGGCGATCCCAGGCATATCCTGGGAAGCATCTGTGGGTTTGTGTACATCTGTAGTGGTTTCTGGGCAGACTTTAGTGTCCTGTACAGACTTTGGATTAATGGACTCGGTTTCACCTTTTCTTCCTGAAGCAGAAGGGGAATGCCTCCCTTCTGCTGAAGACACAACTTGGACTACAGGCTTTAAAGAACCAGGAGGAGCAAAGCTCTGAGGCACATGAGGTTCTGTAGGCTTGGCAGCTGCATCTGGATGTGCAGCTGGAGTTTTCGCTGAATCAGGGGGAACAGTTTGGGGATTTTGGAGCAGTTTGGAAGGCTCCTGCGTTTGCTGGGGCTTAGAAACAGGAACAGCGGGTGAGGCTTTGGTGGATGAAGAAATCATGTAAGCTGGCGGCTGCAGCAGAGCCTCTGGGGTGGGGGGTGCACAGGGTCCCTTCGGCCGCCAGGCAGGTTTGGCCTCCTCCACTTCTTTCCTTGCTGTCACGGGGTTTGCACGTCTGGGATCCCTGGGGTTGGGGTCAGGAAGGTGGGGCAAAGGGGGTAGCTCTTTGGGGAGCTCTGGAAGGCTGGGCCACCTGGTGACGCTCTTGTCTTGTTTCTCCACCGGAGCTGGCTTTTTTTGCTGCCGGAGTCGCCTGTACTCCTCCAGGCTGAGCGGCTTGGGTTTGGCCTCTGGGACTGCGGGGGTAATGCTGGCAGGCAGGGAGATCTCGGGAACTGCAGCAGCTGCAGGGGCCTCTGAAGATACCAGAGGGAGGGAAACGGAGGAAGCAGATGACGAGCTTTCTTTTTCTTCTGGGGCAGTGGCTGACTGTTTCGGTGTTTTGCTGGGCTGCTGGGAGCTCACAGCTGCAGCTGAACACGTCAGCCGACTTTCCTCGGGTGTCAGGGTTGCGCTCCATTCGGGCAGCAGAGGTGAGACGTGTTTCTCATTGGTTTCAGGAGCCTGAGCTGCAGTGGTGTTTTCCTTCTCCGGTTTGATTTGTTTTATTCCTTCAGGTTTTAGAAGCGGCTCAGGTGTAGAAGAGGCAGAGGGAACCTTTTGGCTTTTCTGTACTTTTTCTTTACCGGAGCCTGTCTGAGGCTTTTTGGGGGGATCCATTACCACCCTTCTGACTGTGCCGCTCCTGAGGACCCTTCCTTCTACTAGTTCAGACTGCTGCTTCTCATTACATTTCTTTTTCCTTCTTGCTGGGCTTGTTGTTTTTCTCTCCTTTTTCCTCTTGACTTTATTGCTCACTTCTAAACGTGCCACTGGCGTATCAGCAGGAGCGATTTCAAAGGTTTTCCTAACAGGGACGTCATCTTCATCGTCGACTACTATATGCTCTGAACTGTCGGCCAGCTCGTCTTCTGCTGCTTCTGGTTTGATCTCGTTTTCTGGGAGCGGCTGATGAAGAGGATAAGACAGATCCATGTTCGGGATGGCAAAGATAGGTTCTCCGTTTTCACTCTGGTCCACAACCTCAAGCACTATTCCCCCTTCAGGCAGCATCTGCTCTCCCTCTTCATTCTCCACAGATATGGCCATGCAGTATGGGTGCATGTGTCGGACCAAATCTGCCAGGCTAACCGAGAGACCTTCTTGACCCTCCTGCTCCAAGAGGATAGGGAGCGGCAATGGCAGGCCTTCCCAACCTGGAGGGTCTGGAGAAGACTCTAGCCTGTCTGGGCTCTGAGTGAAGGAGCCGTCCTCCTCTTCCTCCCCATCACTCCTCTGGACACAGACCCCTTGCATCCTGGACAGGTTCTGGGCACCAAGAAGGAAAACATCCAGTCAAATCTCTCCATCCGTCTTCTGGAGTATTTTGTAAAGGGTTTTTATGAGTGAATAGTTTACCTTTCCTCCTGATAACGGCCTGGTGCTACCGAACGAGTCTTTCTGAGGTGAACGAGACAAGCACAGCATTCTCCTGAGCTGGAGACAGAGCATAATGATATTAACGTTTGGACTCAGAAGGTATGCTCCCGCTACTAGAACATTTCCAGGAAACATGGCAGTTGGCTGGGTTAATTTTTTTTTTTTTTTTTACAGCAGGAAGTAGAATCAAATTAAATCAACAGGAGGGAACTCCACCACATGTCTACTCTGAAACACGGATTGAGGTTTGTTGTGTGAGGCTGGTCAAAAATAACGCTTATTTTTGTTCATTTCATCTCCCAGTTTAGACTCCTTCAAAGTTTATGTTTCAGTTAACTTTAATTTTTACAACAGGAGTATTTGGTATTTTTTACTTGAAAACATTTAAACCCCACCGCCCACATTTAATATCCTTGTTTTACAATGGTTATGATCAATGATAATGAAACAAATCAGTCAAGAATGGAAGTATTATTAAATGAGCAACATAAACTTCCAGTTTCAGCAGTAAGTACTGGACGGGTTCTCACTCTAGCACAGTGGTTCCCAAACTTTTTCTGGGCCCCCCCTATGGATTACAAATGGCTGTCTGGTTGAACATCCAGACGGCTTCCCGCGCACCACAGTTTGGGCACCTCTGCTCTAGCAAATCTTTTAATGGATAGAAAACAACCATCGTTAAACGCTTATGTTTCATATAATACATATTTTGTTACGTCTCGCAAGCTGCAAGTATAACAAATCTGTTAATAAGGCAGACCTCTTCCAACTTTGGAGGGATTGCAGTTCTGCTGCAGAGTGTAACCAACATGAAATATGCAAGTTATGTTTGCAGAAGACTAGGCTGTAATCCTGACCAGAGCCGTCTCCTCTTACTTCTAATCATGTTCACACAAAGGTCTGCATGGACAAAGCACCTTTGATTATTACAGTTTTCAACATGTTTTCATGGAGTTCTGATTTAAATTACATAAGTCATTATGTGAAATCTGTGAGACAAAGTCAGTGGGTTTAGTTTTTGTGCTGAAAATTACTGCTTTTTATTTTCATGACTGATGTGTTACAGTAACACATTTCCAATAATCTAGAGTGACTTTACTTAGATTCTAAACTGCAGCTACTATGAAACAATTAGTCTGATTTTATTGGGGTTTTGTTTTTTTATATACATCTCACACTGGATTGTTTGCTTTGGGCAGCGATTCCTCTCTGCAGACCAATAAAGCCGAAGTACTGAACTAGTTTGAACGCTGTGTTTGCATCCAATGCCAAGCATTCCTGTTGTACAGCTGGAAATGAATTCTCAAGTGATGGAAGACTTTTCTTCCCCCATCTCTTAGTTGCAATAAATATTAGCTGTACCTCAGAGTGGAAACACACTCAACTGTCAACCAGGACAAAACAGAAGATTTAGGGATATTATACTCTATACATGTTTCAAGCTGCATGACCGTATTCTACCTCTAGAGAGAGAGAGAGAGAGGTACGTATGTACAGTTCCAATTTCCCCTTTTACTCCGTGTTTCATGTTCAAAGACAAAAGTGATTTTCAAAGAGTTTGAACAAGATGCACTCACCGGAGAGTGCTCCCGGCCCTTGGACAGCATGTCTGAGTCAGGCAGCGTGTCGAACGGCGACAGGTTCTCATCGTCTACGTTGTCAAGTATCTCCGTCAAAGCTGTCAGCAGCGTGGCCTCGCTGTCTTCATCGAAACCTTTAGCCTGGGTTTAAGTTGTTCAGTCTATTTATTCAGAGCTTTAAAAATAAAAGCCTCAAACATTTTTTTTTCTTTTTTTTTTTAAGATGCAAAGGTAAAGATCTGTCTTGCCTCTAACGTTGGCACGTCCTCGAAGATGGAAAGGATGGAGGGGTCGATGTAGCTTTGGAGGCTTTCCTCAGAGCTGAGCCCTGCAGGCTGGACAGAGACAAGAGGACAAAACGCTCCAGTTTTTATGGTTGCAAACAAAGAAATGGCAAATCATGTCATCAGCTTATAAATACACATCAAGTCATCTGTAACGACCGTATTCGTTTTTGAGATTTAAAGACCCTTTAATGAGATACCAGAAAAAGTCCCCCAGTGATTAGCGTAGAAGGGGAGTTTTCTCTCCCCTTACCTGTTGCTGCACACTGCAGGTGAGTGGGCTGGAAAAAAAAAAAGACTGTTACGTTTTTTACCAGGACAGACAAATTCAGGTGCGGTGAAAACATTGAACAGTGGAGCTGCTAAACCAAAGGAGCCCCACCCAAGAGTCTGGTTTTAAGCTGCCAACTGCAGACTCTATCCCAGCTAATAAACCAGCTAAAATCAGCTTTTTGCACCTAATACTTTGCTAACGGCGAACTAGCAAAAAGTGTTTTGTCTTAACCAGGATATTTATTTATTTATTTTTTGTGCTTTTTCTGATTTAAATAAAAAGCAATTACATTTTGTTTTAAAACAGAACTACTTGCTGCAGGACAATCTCAAATAAAAATGTTACAAGACTTATCACATTCCTTTAATTGCATGGCTTAGTAAATTGTCTTAAACAGGTATCAGTGTCATTTTATTTCTCCATTGCAAGTTAATTACTACACCTTAAAATGCACTTTGGCATATATGAAAACACACACACACACACACACACACACACACACACACACACACACACACACACAAACACCCTTTCATTTTAATCCATTAACCCGCTACACTGACTGACCCACGTGTTTCTATCTACAGCGCAGACATATTTGAGCCTTCCCACTTTCCGTCCACAGGAAGGCTGCACTACCCACGTGTTGCACTACAACAAACCATAGCAGGGCCCTCCATCTCTGCATTATTATCCTTTTAAATCTGCAAAGCAAAGTGTGTAATTATGACCCCTTATTCATAGAAGAGTTACTCCACAAGGTGTTACTACGCTTAATTTACACTGTAAGACAATATGCGTGGAGAACAGAAGGCAACGATAGCCCTCCCTCCTGCGCATGTGTGAATAAACATGTGGCTGTAAGTCCACAAGTATGTTTGAATGAAAACCGGTATGGCTACTGCAGGACCCAGTGCTGGTAACCATTTGTGACTGTACTGGTTACAGTCATAAAGTAAACGGACTTATTCCACATTGCAGTAAGCAGACTTATGCCACATTGCTGCAATGCGCTGCTATCTAAATCACTCAGGGTAGTAATTGGATAGAGTAAACAAATTCAACTTAGAACCACTTTAAAGCTC
Source organism: Poecilia formosa (assembly GCF_000485575.1). Lineage (NCBI taxonomy): Eukaryota > Metazoa > Chordata > Actinopteri > Cyprinodontiformes > Poeciliidae > Poecilia > Poecilia formosa. The sequence continues at coordinate 614,868 of NW_006800244.1, read as the reverse complement.
ACAGTGTGATAAAAATGTGAGCTGAGCTGGACTGCCTTTCTTTTATCATCACCACCACGTGAGCGTTAGCTTGGACACGGAGAGAAAATGCATTCAATAAGCTTCATAATAAACATCTGACAGCAACTAAACCACGTGTTGTCATCCAAAGCGAGCATTTAATAATATCACACAGCTGTCACTATGTCTTATTTAGATGTTGTTATTATTATTACGAGTTATAACCCGGCTATCACTAGCAGAGTAGCCCAGTAACGCTTTCTCGTTCAGAAAGAAATCAGAACAGCAAAACGTTCATTCTGGTCTAATTCTGCAAGAAGAAAAATACAACGCACTGGTATCGCTCTGTTATTAAAAAAAGACGTAAAAAAATATTGTTTGATGTAGTAATACTACTCATTCATCCACGTGTCACTTTCCCACGCCAGCTTGTACAGCCAACGCTCTACAAAGACACAGAAAACTCCAACTACAGATATCAGCCGCTGGGAAAAAAACGAGTACAAGTTGTTCCTCACCTCGTCTAGTGTTTCCAATGGGAATAAATCCAAATTGCACGCTAATAAAGCCTCCTCGCCTGTTCCCCACCGCGCCGCCATCTTGCATGCCCACTCCCTGCCGGGGACTCGTTTGAGAATGAAAAACTAGTGAATCAGAGGAGGAACAAACTGCAAGCCGGTAGGAAACACGTGGTTCAGCAATCCCGGCAAAATGACGCAGAATGACGCCGAGGGTCAAATGTCGCGTGACGACGTTTTCCGTTTGTTTGTAGTTCTCTTTCCTGGTTCGCCTACAAACCTGATTGTACGGCTTCCTAAGCAACAAACATTTTACTAAATACTAAAATATATTTTTTTTCTATAGTTTATTATGACTACCCGCTGGGAAACGGAGAATTATGCAAAACAAAAATGCTATTGAGCTTACCAAACATCAAGCAGGAATAATAATAAAAAAAGAAGATATCAATTTGGAAAAAAAAAAAAAATCTCAAATTAAGATTTGACAGAACACAGAACAGGGTTGACAGAGCGGTGGAAAAGGGAAAAAAAAGCACTTTTAGGGAATTCAACAAAAGGGAAAAATAATACAAGATATAATACAAATGTAGAAATTATGTTATAATTATGAGATAATTTTTTACACTGTGGTTTTACTTTAAAATAATAACACTATGAGATTGTGGTTTTCCATAGAAGGTTGTGCACATTCTGATGGAGTTTACATGAAATCAGAGATAAATAATTTACTCTCAGGATTAGTGTTACATTCATACTTGGTTTTCAATGAAAATAGCAGTGATTCACTTTCTGCCCCATTCGTATGGAGAGCCATTTCATTCAAACCTGAATTCAAAACTGTACATTAAAGACAAAATCCTGTGGAGGGCAGTACTCACCCCCCTAAATGTTCATTGTTCGGGGAGATTTAGGTTGAAAATATTTTCGTTCAACAACAAGTTTGATTCTGATAATGAGAGAGGCGTCTCTCAGATGATAAACCGATGTAAAGAAAAATCAGTTTTGGGGAAGATCGTTGTAATGATACAATTGAATACAATAACAACTGTTATGTTGAAAGTTAATAATAACTTTCTCAATAACCAGTCAATAATTAATTACCATCATAGCTAATGATACTCATTTTACATTTGCTAAGCAGCTTTTTGCAAGTCTCCTCTGGTGTTTTAAGGATTTCTCTTAGCTGAAGTCTTTGAGTTTGGAAGGCCTCTTGCCATCACCCTAATCTTTCTATCTCTCATCAAACCTTTTTAAATCAAGACTGTTAATATTACTTCTTGTCAAAACATGTTGGTTAAGTTAAAATGTTACTTTTGGCCCAACCCTTCCAGCAGTATGACTAAGTTTGCTCTTAAATGTGCCTGTTTCTACAGTACAAGACATCAAGAACAATTAGCATAAAAATGAAAAGTGCAATGAGAAAACAGCCAGTGATGAGATGAAGAGATTAAACAGCGTAAAGTACAAAAGTGGGGGAGGAGGGGGAGATTAATTTCTCATTACGACTTGCACTGCAAGTTTTAGAGAAGCTATTGGCAAATCCCTAAGTCTCATAGGTAAAAATGGATTACAGGCGAACCAAACCACACAGCAGCTTCTAGCCCACGTGCTCAAGCTGTGTGGTCTCAGCGCGGTTTACCACTTTGTCTATCAGTGTGATCTCCATTCGTCAGAATCTCTGCTGGGTGGAAACAACTCCTAGTCAACGGCCACTTGCAGTATTTAAGAAGTCTTTCCACATTCTCCAATAGCGTTCTCATCTATGATTAAGCAATGATTAAACAATAATTAAACAATGTTTAATCATTGTTTAAAACATGATTAAACAATTGAGTAAAAAAAAAAGTCCTGATAAAATGTTACATTTATATGTAGAACGCACATGCTGCATAATAATTTCACTATTTATGCAATTATTCCATAGTTTCTTGTTGCAGAGTGTTGTGAATTCATTTTATTTGTCGAGATTACCTGCCAAAGTCAGTCAGTAGGGATAATGCTGTTATGGGCAAGATAATTGGTCTGCAGTTAAATTGCTGCGCAGGCTAACCAATTAAATGCTAGTGTCTGACTGCACAACCATTACAACAGCTTAAAATGTTTCATGACATATGGCAGCACAGAAGTTATAATGTAACTTATACATAAAACATTAAATATAATAAATCAAACTTTTGATTATTGATTGAAATATTTTCTAATCTTATTGTGTTTTGAAGGAATGCATTAATGGTGCATTTATACAAATATTGATGTTTTTATTTTATGAATGTGTGTGTCACAATTTTCTCTTAGATGCATCACATGTAAAGTTTAATCTTGATCTTATGCACACTGAAACTGTATCCTCTCAGTCTGAGATTAAATCAGATCAAACAATTAATTTAGTGTTTGAGTTTGGAGATTTACATGCATTTTAGTGTTAATTAGAAATACATTTTAAACCACATGTTTAAAATGGCTGTATGGCCTTCCACATGATTTTCATACGGGCTTGCTGGATTTTCAGCCCATTTCTCCAGGTTTGCGGGTCGCCTTGCTCATACATATTTCAGTTCCATCCACACATTTTCCGTTAGACTGAGGTCAGGGCTTTGTGAAGCCCAGTCCAAAACATTTATATTGCTGCCCCTACGCCACTTTGTAGCTAATTTAGCTGTATGGCTATCATCTAGTGTTAGACCCATTAGCATCATCTAGCGTTAGACCCATTAGCACCAAAGCTTTCTTTCCCTGGCTGATTCCTTGAGACGTTGATCCAGCATTTCCACATAAAATGCTGAAGTACATTGGTTACTCGTGCATCCACACAACACGATGCAGACTATGAAACATCTTCCCCCCCACTATTCCCCTGGAAATGTAATGCAGTGCTTAATGGCTAAATATTTCAATTTTAGTTCCATAAAACCACAGAACATGTATTCAAAGTTAAGAGCTTTTTCACTGAGTGCATTTGCAAATGGCAAATCTGCTTTTTCATCTTGCTTTTAGAGTACCTTGGTACAGGACTCATTTTGCTGTGGATAGAAATACTCTTAGCAGCTTCAATCAGCAGCTTCACAAGGTCTTTTGCTTTTGTTCTGAGATTGATGTGCACATTTCACATTGAAACACACTCATCTCTGGAACCCACAATCGTTCTCTCCTTCTCAAAACTGTGACGGTTAGATCTTCTCATGCTTGTATATTGATTGACATCTGCCTGATATTTTTTGATCGTCTCGCGGTGTCACAATAAGAGCCAGTGTTTTCAATTTCGTTTTAAATATTCATGAGTTCTGCAATGTTGTTAACTAACATGGATGCTTATTAAGCCATGACATTATCATCTGTCGTCATCAACAGTTTATAGAAATACTGATCTCTGTGTATGTGAACAAATTTACCAAGAGTAATAGCAGAAGCTTTTAAAATATTCTCTCTCTGATTATTCTGGAATTTAGAAAATAGAAATCATTTTGGTAATCCTAACAGAAAAAGTTTAGTTTGATTTAAGGTAAAAAAAAAAAAAAATCTTCTGCATTTTATTATACACCATAATTAAATATTACCAATTTCAACTTTATAAATATTCTTTATTTTTTTGGAATGTGGCACTTTTGGCACCTAACATATAATACCATAATCTGTTTCTTTTATTGTTTTTAGCAGCAGCAGTAGTGATAATTGTTTCTTTCCTGTTTGGAAAAAAATAAACCACATTCACCATTAACATTTTAAATGTTTGTGTAAATCTGTTGATTCAATAGTGTTTCATCATGCTGTGAAAATCACATTGGTTGTTTTTTTGTTGTTGTTGTTGTTTGTTTGTTTTAACAACACACTATTTTCTCCACTATTCTCATTACCAGCTGTTGCTGTTTTGGATTTAAAGTGCAGCACATTTGTAATTGCTTCCAGCGTGCTCTCCAACTTTCTGCCATCATAACAAACCCAGACATTTTTCCCTCCGATTATCAGCCACGTCCCGATGAATCTGCGTCTCTCATGCCTGCTTACGCACATTGCTGTACATATGTGAGCTTGTCTGTCTGCGAGTGAGACAGAGAGAGAGAGAAAGAAAGGAAGATGGAAAGACAGGAAGAGGAGCGCTGATGTGCCCCAGCACTCTCCCAAACTGCTACCTACCTACCGGTGCTCTGCCGTTGTCATGGTTACAAGCCTCCCCTCCCACCTCACGGTCGTCTTTCTCGCTGGGTACAGGGAGATGAGAGGAGAGGAGAAGTGGATCTGGCTGCTGCCTCTGCGTCATATTCATACCAGTGCAGCTGAAAGCCTCCCCCTGGCCCCCCCTCCACCTCACCAACACACACATCCACCGCCTCCTCTTTCTTCCTTTCCTTCTTCCTTTCCTTCTCATCATCCAATTTGCACACTGCCAGATCCACCTCAACCACCACCACCACCACCAGCGTCTCTCCATTTGTGTTTGCTATCTGCACCTGCTTATCACAGCACTCCGTCTCTCTCGACTGGACCTGCTGCGTTGGTGACCTGAGAGGACTTTCAGCAAGCAAGTGAGGGAGAGGAGAAGAGGAGGGGAGGGGAAGACAAAGGTAAGCACTGGCAGGACGGATATTTTTAAGTATGTTTGTGTCTGAAAGAGAGAGCGTGGGAGGTAAGAAAGAAAGAAAGAAAGAAAGAAAGAAAGGGAGAAAGCAAAGAGGTGTAGGACATGTAAAAAAAAAAGAAAAAAAAAAGCATGAGGAGAAACCATCTGTGGCAGAGATATCAAGAGCCACCAGGAGTGTTTTTGGATATTTTGGTGGGATTTATTAAAAAAAATAAAATAAAATAAAAAATGTAGACCGTTGGTGCACAAAAACAAGTGTTTGCTGTAAAACAACAGATGTGTGCCTCAGTCAGTGAGCTTGTGTGCAAGCACTTTGCTGTGTGTCACATATTGTTATTGAGCTGCTGCTATTACGTGTTCCCACGGCGGCGAGAGGGATTCGAATGCAGGGAAGAGGTGGGGGGGGGCAAAGGGGGGGCAGGCTTGATTATTTTCTCTGAAAGCTTTCCAAGCAATGTGTGGACGTGTTGACAGAGCAGCAATCTCTGCACCTTGAAGAGAGCTTGGAAAGAGTGTGTCTAACAGGGCAGTTTAGTCCTCAACTCAAATCTCTTGAAATGGATCGTAATACCCCTTTGCCATTACTTCCCACACACTTCATCTTTTATTTCTTTAACAAGCAGCGGTGGAAATGTACCCCTTTCTCCTCGTCTTTTATTTATTCGGCTGTTCAGAGTTTACAGTAGCGGGATCTGTTAATGTTAAACTACAATCGTGGCAGCTTTACAAGCATCGCAGGAAAACAAAACATATGAGAGAGATGAGCACACACACACACAGAGAGAGAGAGAGAGAGACAGAGAGAGAGAGAGAGAGAGAGAGAGAAAACGAGGAAGACCAAAGGGACAACAAGATCGCTGACTGCAAAGGGGAAATAAAAACAGGAGAAAAAAGGGGGGCCCGGAGGGGTTGCTCATTGGATCTTGGTCCTGACAGCAGTGTCTGACATGGTGTATGACATTTAACTGTGATGTCTCTGTCAGTGCGACGGAGTGTGGGGAATGTGCCTGTCAGCTTTGATTTCGACAGAGACACGTTTGTTTGTCTTCTGTAAGTGAGTCAGATGACAGACAGAAAACAAGGATCTGAAGTTTGTTAAACTGAGCTTCAACCAGGAGAGTGCGAGGGGGGTTAGTCGAGGTGAGGCGGGGTGTTGCTGCTGAGAATTGGCAACATGGTGGTGGCAGCATTTTCTTGTGGGAGGGAAGACAGGGAAGCTGGTCCCAATGGAATGGGAAAACCATATCATAGGCTGCAAAAGACTCAAGGCCAGAGTGCCAGAGTTTCACCTTCAAGCCGGACGACAACTAGCGCTGACCACCACAGACGGGTTTAAATCAGAGCACGCTTAGGTGTTGGAATGGCCTAGCTAAAGCACAAACCCACTTGAAAATTGATGTTTACTTTGTGTTTGCCTATCATATAAAATACTCAGGACATATTCTGAGGTTTGTGGGTCAAGAAGTGGCAAAAAGTGAAAATGTTTGAGGGTTCTTCGCCATACTGTGGTCTTAGACATTTGCTGTAATTCAGTTAAACAACAGATGACACAAATAACAGAAAGGGATTTTACCTAGAGTGCATAAACTTTATGTAATAATACCTAAAAATCTTTAGCGTTTTCCTTTGTACAAGGTGAAAGTTTTTACTTTATGCCATTTCCACACAGTGTTTTCCTTTCACTTTTGCTACGGTGCTTGACATAGAGTACCAGAACACTATATCTACTATATCATCTTTCAGAAATGTTGATATATTGTTACAAAAATATTTTTTTAATGGAAGTACATTGCAGCAGAAATTGTTATTGCTATACACTGACCACAAGGGCAGCTCTGACTCCATTGTTTATGTTATGGTAAGAAAATATAAGCCTGTCCTTTTTTGATAAATTGTTGGTTTGTAAAATGGTGTTTCATTTTGTTTCCTTTGTCTTTGTAATGTTGCAAATTTACCAAAAAATAAATCCAGTCTGAATCTGATGTCTGTTGTGCACCGCACAACTACACACAGCACAGATCGAACGTGGCGAAGAGACATTTAGCAATCAGGAGTTTTTCATTATGTCTGAGCTGAAAAGCCTTGTCGTATTTGTAAAGACCAGTGACTTCATGCAGGAAAAAATGGAGAAAAAAAAGTGAAGTGCAATTGATTCAGGCCTTTGCTCCAACCCAATGTTTTGTTAGAACATTAAGATTGAGTGTGCAGGGGTGGATACTTCAGAAAACTGCTCAAGAAAGACTGGAGCAATAAAGAAAAAAAAAAAACAGCTAAACTTGTAGACCCTTCAATTTGGGACTCATCCAGTGGAAAAATTCGGATGGTTGACGTTCCTTACTCTGAGTCATTAGGTTTTATATGCTACAACCAACCAGTTTGAGCCATGACTTGAAAGTTTTTACTTAGAAACTCTTGCCATCCAGTCTAACAGAGCCTTCGCTGTTTTGCAAAGAGTGGTCCAAAATCCTAATCTGCAGTGTGCCAAGCTATTGGGGATGTACCCCAAAAGACTTACAGCTGTGATTACTGCTAGAGGTGGATTTACAAAATACTGACTCAGGCGGGTTGAACACAAATGCATGTAATACTTTCCAGACTCTTGCACTTTATAGTTAGGCTCTACTTTGTGTTGGCCAGTAACAAAAATATGCTGAAGTTTGTGAGAAATGGGTAAAGTTTCAGGTGTTTTTAGGTTTAGAACATAGAGACATTGTGACAGATTAGTTAATGAAACTGTCTGTAGTCATCTGTCGAGATCACAACAACGACAAAGGTATTACACTTCTGGAAGTAAGTTGTGTGCTTGTGCTTGTGTGTTGGAAACTGTAAAAAAGTCTGGGCTTTGTGAACAGAATTTATGGGGCAGACACAAGCAAAACCAGAGAGGTGGACAACGTGAACAAAATAAAGCCTGCAGAGATTAAACAACAAAGTAGAGAGATTTAACAAAGAGAAATAAAAGTAGAAAAAAATAATAATCTAAATAATTGTGGAGACATCTGAAGCCAAGCCAGGTTGCGAACCTGCAGTTTTGTTGGGCCTGCACACGTGCATGCTGCATGCGCACGTTGTCCGTGCCTCCCGTGGGTCTCCAGTGTCCCTACGCACTAGGAGGCCTTTGCATTTTTAATCGATCCTGTCTGTAGTGATTAAAACTGGTGTTCTCTCTGCAGCAGAAAAACAGAAAGATGGAGTGGGATTCGGAAAGAGAGATGGGAATCTGTCATACATGAGGCACAGTGTGTGTATGCGCACGCGCGTCCACGTGTGTGTGTGTGTGTTTGTTTGGCAGTAATTACCCTCTGCCTCTGGGCTCCTACTGAGTATGTTTATCTCCCACAGCAGCACAGGGCAAAAATAGATGATGCATCACTGCCACACATGCACTCACGCCTTTTGCATTTTTCCCTCTTTCCTCTCTTTTGCCCTAATTGCCTCCCTCCTGCATTCTCCGTTTCAAACGTGCATTCGCCCTCACTCTGATCCACATTCCCTCCTCTAGTCTCACACGCTGCCTAGACTCTTTCTTCCTGTTTCACTGCTCTCTGGTTTTCCCTCCCACTCATGTTGCAATATGTCTATTAATGATGCAGCTTGAGCACTGCTGCCAACTTCCTGCCTCTGACAGAGAGAGAGGAGTGTGGTTGTGTTCTACATGGCCTGCTTTTTCACCACTCCCTCTTATCTCTCCTCCCCTCTATGTCTGTGCTGTTTTCCTCAGAGTTAGCCCATGCGAGCGGCGTGTGGACTGAGTGCAGCTGTTTCGTTCAGAGAGGAGCCCAACATGTGAGAAGATGTCTGTTGGAGGCTGTGCTTGCCCCGGTGAGTGCTCACTCTTTCCTTCCTCCTCTGTCTCTGCGCTCAGCGGTGCTGTCAGACAAAAAAATAATAAATTAAAATTTGACTTATGCAGAAAGTGCTGCAAAGCACCCTTGAGCCAGCACCGAGCTGTGTGACTTCTGGGTGTTTGTGTGTGTATGTGTCGGTGAAACCAATGCCAGACTTTTTAACACAAGGTTAAAAACTGAAGCTGCCACACTGTGGGATTGAGTTGTTCAGCAGAGCCTCTCAGTCACGCTGGCTTGCTGTGCAGCAGATCAATGGCTCAGAGTTTTACCACAGACAGAGAAACTGAAATATCGATAGGTACTTCATTTGCTGGCAGTTTTTACTCATTTTTGCAGCTTTATCTTACCAGTGCAGGCCTGGAAAGATAAAGCCTGCAGGTCTGTTTCTTGGTTATTTGTAAGTTGTAGAGGCTGATGAATAGTCATTGCACTCCAACTGTTTGTTATATTATTAAAGTCCTAATAATGCTCTTTATAATATTTTAACATTCTCATATCTTTTGCTCTATATGGAGTCACTTTGAGTCTTATAGTTGATTTAGCAGGTATCTGCTCAGGAAGCTAGCCTGCAGCCTGCTGCTTTACAGACATGCCGCTTACAGGAGTTTTTATAAGAGAGATGGCTGATACTACTTTAGTGTTTTCACCATTACTGTCAGGTAATAGTTTTTCATACAGACAAATACTTATCTGTTATGTTATGTTATGTTGAACTCGAGGGAGAAATAATCAAATTCTTTCAGCTTAATGACTGACAATTCGCAGGAACTGGTGGGGAAGGGCTGCATCACTTGCGTGTGTGAAGTCAAATTTTCTGGTACAGAATACAAAAAAATGCATCTGAAGTAAGACGTTTTAGGGGGAGTGGGGAAGCAATGCATAGGTATGGACATGCTGCCTTAGTGTTTGAATGCAGAAAAGATAGAAACAGATGTTGTTATCGGCTTACAGCTGGCGCCGAAGCACATAGCAATCCTATTTTATATGAGCAGCAGCCATTTTGAACTCTGAACTCCAAGCTGTTCATCAAGCTCCAACTTTATTTTTTAATATATGAATGCATAAAGTAGAACAGAATACAATGTTATCAGGTAATGGTGGATTAGGAAAGCCCACTGGGTTTTTGACTTGCAGTAGCTTGTGCTAAACCCGGGTGTAACATCCTTTCCCAATCCAATCTCTAACTTCCAAGACACATCCAGTGGAGCAAAATTAGTCGACTAGATGAACAGAAGAAAAGTTGTTCTTCCCTTCCATCTAAGCAACATGAGAATAAGAGAGAAAGGCGAAAATGTATCTTCACAAAGATGTCAGTCAATGTCTAATTGTGGTTGAATGTTGGTTGGACAGAAGAAACTAACAAACCGAGGCTGACCTTTAGTATCTTTATTTTAGCAAAAATTGGATGGGACCCTTTCAATGTATTTCAATGGCTAAATAAAGCCAAGGACTAGTCAACCTTTAACAACCTAAAGACAACTCGGACCTCCTCCATCATCTCATTAAAAGGACTTTAGTCTGTATAGACAGCATGACATCTTCTTGTTTGCTTTTGCCGTTTTAAAATCGCATCCTTTTAAAAGCTTGATAAATCTTGTTATCGGTCTAACCTACCGATGCTTGGTTACACCTGAATGAGACTCTAGTAACTCGCGGGCTGTGAAATACATTTAAGCCGCTCTCCCTTGGAGAGTTTTAACAATTAATGAGGGTGCTTAAGATTAAAAAAATAGAGCTGAATTTGCTTTAAGCTAAGCTGCTTATTTTTAAGTGTGACTTTGCACTTTACCTTTCTGTGTGTTGAATGTCTCTCTACAGTAATTAATGTTGACATCTGAGATTAAAAATTGATACTTGCAAAAATTACTCTAAGTCTTGCTTGGATGGAGTTCCCACACTCGGTTTGCATCACATACAGAAGGAAACTCTCTACAGTCCTTCCTTCTGGATGTCTCTATTTGGCAAACAAATAGTTTTTGGCCTATTTTAAAAAAGCAAATGGCACAGTATGCATAAATATTTTCTTTTTTTTTTTTTCTTGGTCTCAGTTTATCTTCTACTGAGAGAGAGAAAGATCACTGCTTTGTTTGTGGAAAAAGTGGGAGCAGGGGACAGACTGTGTGGCACGAGGGAGTGAGTATTAGACATAAATGAAACTATAGTATCTGCTCCTGGGAAAATCAGAGAAGGCAGATTGAATTAGGGCTTCAGAATCATTTGAATGAGGGTGCCTTGATTCATTAACAATAGCCCATCAGGCAGTGTGTTGGGTCTTTGCTTGACTTGTTCCCTTTCCTCCCTCCCATCCGGCTTTCTCGCTGCCTTCTGTAGTTTTCCTAGTATCTCAGTCTTCTTTCACTGCCAGACGTTACTGTGGAGCAGCAACTTTTAATCACATCCATGTGTTTTTGAGGGATGTATATAAAAGAACAAAGTGCAGCAGAAAGACCTGCCATCATTCAAAGTCTTGTAAGCTACAAACCCTTCCATGCAAATAAGCATGCGCCTGCAGTCTCACACACAGACGCGCACTTCTGCGAGCAGCCTGCTAGGACAAGTTTAAGCTGGTAGATCGCACAGATAAGCTCGCATGCTTCAGTCTCCCTCTTCCTTCTTAGGCACGAGCTGCAAATCATCATGTTTGCATACTTTGCATTTTCACAGCAGGGTAGATGGAAGATCTCCCGAAACGCTTCTGGAGTACTTTCACGGCACAAACAAAATTCAAGTCAAAGCTAAACTTTCTATTTTGTGAAGTCTTCGCTTACTGGGTGAGGATTTCACATGATGCAACAGAGGAGTTTTGCACATGTTCTAATAAATAACAGGCTGCTCCCGTCTGTCTTGTTCTTCTGCAACCCTGTGGCATTCTGCTGTTGCTGGGATTTAGCTGTGAATCAGCCCTTTTCGGGCTTTTCTCCATGCATGAAGGAGATTCGTCCTAACACAGAGGAGCCAATCACATCCTTTGTTCTGGCTAAATGGTAAAAATAGATTGCCTCCGAGCTGAAGATACCCCCACCTCACAACAGCCTGACTCAAGCATGCACTCCCCTCTGCTCACCACTCTCTCTTTCCCTCTCTGACCCCCCCCCTTCCCCACCGCGCCTCCCTCCCTCATCTCTTCGTCTTTGACTCTTGCTTCCCTTGTTGCCTTTCTGCAGGAACAGCAGCGTTACCTCATGCAGAAAGTCACAGTGTCCCCAACTGGGAAAAAAAAGTGACTTAAAGCAAGATGGCAGTCAAACAGCAAGCACTTTTCTCTCTCTCTCTCTCTCTCTCTTTTTTTTTAATTTTTTTTATTCCTGTTACACAACAACCCCACCACAGCCTCAGCCTTATCTTTGTTGCACTAAAACACTTGAGTCTCTCGGCCGTCGTTCCCACTGCCGTTCTCACTTTTTCCCATTCCCTCCGCGGCCTTCTCTCCGAACCCACAGATTTTGTTTGTTAGATCAAAATGGCTGTGTGTGCAGAGGCAGAGAGAAAGAAGGAATGCGTGGGAGAAAGAGATGCTGGGGAATCAGAGAGGGGGGGTTGCGGAGCGGCGCCGGGCTGCGGTGATGTCACATCTGCTTTGGGCTGACAGGATGGCAAAAGAAAGCTGCCATGGGCCTCAACAGCTGAGAGGAAGGGGAGAAAAATAAATGCCCGAGAAGGAGAGATTTGGATCAAAGCGCAAAGTGTATGCTGTAAGAGATCTGCAGAGCGGTGAAAACACGACGGCATGTTTGGAGCCAGACTACAGAGGATGATGCTGCTGAGACTGAAAACAAAAAGAGACACTTGTGTCTCTGCGGCTGCAAGAGAGTGGGCTCAAAGCACAAGGACACAAAGCAATAAGCAGGCAAAAATATCAAAAATAAACTGTGCTCATAGCAAATGGCACACTGCACACTTGTTGATGATGTTACTTTGAAATAATGGGAAGGTTTATATGAAACCTGTTGCTGTGTGACAATAAGAGCAGAGAATGCTCCTACAAACATAAAACAGATTACAGCATTTGGACAATAAATTATCCATTGTTATTACGTAATCAATAAAGAGCATGTACATCTAAAGCCACAGGATATAATCACAAAAATCTGCTTCTTTGTTTCTCAGTTTAAAAGTAGGAATCAAGTTGCAAAGAAAATGCATAATTATACTGTGATGTTATGATGTTGTCAACATTCCAACATCTAGAAAAAAAACCCCCATCAGAGTAGAAAGGTTCATTAATTTATTTTACAAATTACATCCATATTGATTAATTACTGAGTGATGTAATTCAGGCATTTATTTCTGTTCATTTTAATGATTATGACTTACAAAAACCCATATTATTTTTCTTAAATGTAATGTTTCTTAAGACCAAAGAAAAAGGTATATTTTATACAAAAATGTTTGGCCACTGAAAATAATGATTTGCTGCATCAACGCAGTGCAGCATGGAGGTGATGAGCCTATGGCTCCTCTGCAGAGATACTAAGAAGCCTGGCTTGGTTTAATTGCTGCTTTCAGCTTTTCTGGATAACTGGCTCTCATGTCTCCATCTTCTTCTTCTCGACGAAACTCAATATTTTCTTCATGGAGTCTCTGTCAGTCCATTTCGCTGGTCAGTTCAGTCGTGCTATCTTGGTAATTAAATTTAAGTTTAATTAGCATGCCAAGTGCAGATGAAAAATTAAAACAGCACCTCCATAAATCTTGTCAGCAGAGAAAAATGATCTTAAATTTCTTTGGATGATGTGTGTCTCCACTCTGGGACACTGGTTTCCAAACAAAATACAAACTTTACTTTAGCAACATTCTTGACTTTGTCCAAATTATGGAATGGACATTGTGGACTTATCTGAACTTCGGCACATTTTTTTGTCACCATAGTTTTTCCTGCCACTCAACTTTCTGTTGAGGGAAACTAATGGACAGTGTACCGGACAACCGTAAAATCTGCAGAGTTCACCACCAGTGAACACGTAGGGGGCAGTGATTATGTGGGTCATAATATAACATTTTTGTATCGATAAATATAATCTTTCACTAAGCAAAAGCAATATTATATTCATGATAATAAAACAGACATAAACACTGCAAATAAATTTTTTAAATATATGAGTTTCCCATTTAAAACTGAGTGACTGAAAAACAAAAACAACTATTCAAATATAACATCGTTGTACACCTGAGATCCTTATTTAAACCTTCACATCTTATTTTTACTTATATTTGGGGTCACCTGAAGCACTATAAAAGAACATTTCATTTACCATATTTTTATTTATCATGTTTCGATTTATCCTACTTCCAGGCTGCTGAGCTTCTTTTTGTCAGCCCGCAGTTGCGTCCTCGGAGCGCAGCGCCGCGTTAGTGCTGCCTTGTTGCTATCACTACCAGTCAGTTGTCACAACAGTTTCCCTGTCAGGTTTGTGCCTACGCTGTGGTGTCTCCAACAGCAGCAACAGGATTTTGAACATCCTGTTCGGCACAAAAAGCTTTCACTATTGCTCTGTGAATTTGTGAAAGAAAGGACTTCCCTGAGTATTTTTATTTTTCAAGGCAGGTTGAATCCACGGTAGTGTACATGATAGCTGCGTTAATCCAGTTGAACAATTCTCAAACTAGGTTAGAAATTCATTCGTGAACCTAATTATAAATTAGTTCTTTTGTACATTATTATTTAAGAGAGTTATTGCTTTGTATAAGAAACGTGTTGTAGCTAGGTCTGAATGTAATGCAGCTCAGCTCTACATAAAATTATATGGCCATGTTTTTTTTTGTTTTTTTTGAGTCTATATTCTATAAATACAGGAGGATACATAAGACCTTGTGTGGTACCAGACCAGTTTCCAAAGCCTAAAATAGGCTGTCATCTCTTTTTCCCAGACCTAGTCTTATCAGGAAATCTATGAATATAATAAAGGTGACTCTGACTGTTTTTAAATTATTTCTGATTTTATTTCAAAACATCTTGTTGTACCTAAAATTAATTTATCAATTTCACTGCTTATTCAACTTCTTAATTTGGTATACATTTGCTCCTCTGTAATTGTATACTTCAGGAGGCCTTATTTCAGTTGTAAATATTTAAGCCCATAATTAAAATGTAAGCTCAAACACAAGGAAATGTAATAACCATCAAGGCAAAAGGTATTGTAGACAGACAGATTCTGGTCTGAAGACACACTGACACATTCTCAGCACTGGCCAGCAGAGGGAGATGCTGCACTTTAACCGCTCTCTACACAAAAGCCAGCCAGTTAAACATAGTCTGAGTAAACAAATGAGAAAATATGTCATCCATCCATCCATCCATCCATCCATCCATCCATCCATCCATCCATCCATCCATCCATCCATCCATCCATTTTCTTCCCCCCACTTCGCCAATCTCCTGTAGACTCATTACGTCAATTAAGTATTGTGATTCTGCGCAGACCTAAAAATCTTCTATGTTCAAAAAGCTTAACAGTTGGGGCTAGCTAAATGCACTTGTGCTTTTAATATTAATTTATGTTTAGGACTATTATAGTTGAAAGATTCAACCTTTTCTGAATAAAAAAGAAAAACAGCTGCATTTTGTATTGAAGGCAATTGATATTTATAATTAACTGCATGTAATATAGGTACTTGTTATAGAACCAGTGGTTCACATTAGAGTAGTCGTGTCATTTTTCCTTAATTTGAACAATATTGCAGCAAATATAGTATTTGGAGATGATTTCTTGTGCCTCTTGAAAATGTTCTTTCATTTATTTATTTATTTATTTATTTATTGTCATTATTGGTGACTTGTTCTTTGGGCTTTTTCAGTTTTCTTTTACTTCAGTAAGTACATTATATACATAGAAGGAACTAGTTAGGAACATTATCTCAGTTCATCAGCAGGCCAGGGAAGCAAACACTTATCACTGAGTGTTTGAGTGTACTATTCCTGAACATTTTGTACTTTAAGTTGATTCAGTTTTGAGGTCTTTCAGTCGGATTTAGAACATGATGCAGATATGGCATTTAACTGCACGAACAAGCTTTCATTCAAACTATTCAGCAGCAGCCCTTACTGTTTAGAGTTGTCTAGCTGGAAAGTGAACCACGGTTCCAGTCACATCTTTATCAGCCTGCTGCAGGTTTTCTTCCAAATTATGTTACTGCAATCCATCTTCCCATCAGCACCTACCTGAAGAAAAGCATCAGCATGTGTTAAAGAGGTCCAGTGTTAGCTTCCTTCAGATATAGGATGTTGGTCAAAAAGGTCAATTTTTGAATTTTTGTCTCATCTGACCTGAGCACCTTCTTCTTTCTTGCTGTGTCCATCACACGTTTGCTGCTGACAGTTTTTCAGTTGACAAATTGTTCCACCTGAGCTGTGGATCACTGCAGCTCCTCCAGGGCTACCAGCTTTTTGGCTGGTTCTCTGAGTAATGGTCGCCCGATCTCTGACTTTAAGTGGACAATTGTAGCTGTTTGGTTGTGCTGCGCTCTTTCCATTTTCAGATAATTGAAAAGGACTCCACAAGTTGTGCTTAGAATATTTAACAATGTAATCCTGGTTAAAACTTTTCCAGACTTTATCCCTGACCTGTCGGCAGTATTGGTATTTGTGATGCTGTCTGCTTTATAATGTTCTCTAACAAGCCTCTGAGATCTTAACAAAAGAGCTGCATTTATATTGAGATTAAATTACACTCAGCTGACCTTTAATTAGGACTTTTATGATGGTTCAAGCCATTTTCTTTGCGTTGGACTGCACTTAAAGGTATCAGAGTAAAGAGGGATTAATAAATATATAAAAACATACTTCCTACTTTAATGTCTATTAGCAGTAATACAAATTCCATACGTACTTAACCATGTAGGAATGTAACTTTGTAGTGTTCACTAAAAAGCTGGTGAAAAAGTATGCTAACTTTAGACCCACATAATGCTTTGTGTTAGCAATGCAAGCCCAATATAATAAAATAAAGCTTACTGTCATAACAGGATAAAAGTTGAGAAAGTTGCAGCTAGCGGTATGAATAATTGTCTAAGACACTGTAATTGTGCTTTTCTGTTTGATGGAATATTAAATCTACATTCACACTTTCATTTTATGTTTTTGTTCTGTGCCTGGTGTGGGATTTATACAGTGAGAACAGCTGTAGGTCAAATGCACTTCTTCACTCTGCTGCATTCCAGCCTTATTGAGTTCCACAAACTGAGTGGCAGCTAAAGTGAAAGCCTCAACAAATGAGCTTTAAATGCACCCTGAGACCACAAAAGGTTTTCTATCCTTCAGATATATTGCTTGTAAACACGAGAGTGGATATTGACTGAAAGTGAGGCTGCAGATCACATAACTTTAAGGCTATGACAGGCTTAGAGCTGCAGTCCAAATAAGGAGGCATTTGAAAAGTTGGCTGGCATTACGTAGATTTTCTGAACGGAACATTTTAATCAACCTAAGTGACTTTGAGAGAGATTTTGACCTTATTAAGAATCTTTTTTACTCATTATGAAGTTTAGACCAGAGACTTTTCGTGATTAAAATATTATCACGTACAACTCTGTAGGACACAATCCAAACAATTATTTGTTTGGCAAATTTGAGGGGAAAAAAGCCTATAGATCTTGAATAGTGAATGCTAAAAAAAAACAAAAGGTTTTTCAATTAATTATGCACTTAAAGGAGTGATTTATGCATCTAGCTTTTTTCAGCTTTTTAAAAACTCAATTTGAATTGTAATGG
The DNA here is from genome assembly GCF_000485575.1 of Poecilia formosa. Classification (NCBI taxonomy): domain Eukaryota; kingdom Metazoa; phylum Chordata; class Actinopteri; order Cyprinodontiformes; family Poeciliidae; genus Poecilia; species Poecilia formosa. The sequence goes on along the minus strand of NW_006800244.1, from coordinate 597,216 downwards.
ATGAATGTCACATTACATATGGAACAAATTGATGATGTATTATAGTATCATTGGCATTTTAAAAGTGGTGTGTATAGTCTTTTGAGAGCCACGGCATACACAGCATAAGTCTGCAAATTTCTTAACATTTTCCTTCTTTAATATAAGATAAATTGCGTTGTGGGAAAAGAATTGTTCCTCTCAATGGGAACCCACCTTGTTCCATGCTGGAGGCCATTGGCGCGCTGATGAGTTCCAGACAAAACAAATTGGGGGCCCAGTGAGGGAGAGAGGGAGGGAGGCCTGTTTTTGTCCGGCTCTGTGAGTCGGGATGGGCGGAGGAGCCTGGAGGAGGCGGGGTCTTCGTTTGTTCACGTCTCGGCTGCAGGAACAAAGGGGTCCTGTAGTAGTACAAGCATAGGTATCACAGTCCTCCTAGCTAATGTCTGCTAAAACGTAGGTATTGTATTATTGCAGGTCGGTTGAAATCGGTGGAAGTAGCGGGAGGCTTTTTTCTGTCATATGGCCGCCGCCTTTTGGACCTTGAGAGTGAATTATCAACGGTAAACGCTGGAGCTTTCTCCATCCTGCCGCTCCGGCTAGCAGCGAGGCTAGCTGGCGAGAAACACCGAGCCGAGGCGTTGAACGACGCCGACTTTTTCCGAACCTTTCTCTGCAGGTAGCTAAAAACTTTTAGCTATACATGTTCAGTTGCAAGCCTGTGTAACAATGAAACACTGAAACGGGTCGCTGATTGACAATAAGAACTTAAAGGTGTACGGTGGTTATGGTGGTCATTTAGCTAGTAGGTTAATAGCTTAGCAATGGCATCCGTCTTTAAAACGGTTACCGTTAATGAGGACGGCCCAGCAGTTAGTTCACGCCTGGTCCCGACAGGTAAACTGGATGCTGCCACACTGTTAAATGCATACGGTGCATTATTACTCACAGAGGTATAACATGACTCCGCTGACCTGCTGTGGAAGTATGCTGAAGAGTGTTTGCACATTGATGTTTTATTGGCTGAGGGCCATCCTCTGGATGCAGCTCTATTGTTTGCAGTGAAGGAGTTTGGGCGGACTAAATTACACCAAGGTCTTTTTATGTGGAGTTAACCTCTGTGAGATCTGGAGCGCCTCAGCACTTCTCATATGTTTGAATGAGTTATTTATTTTCATCTATATATATAAAAAAATACTTTAACAACCTGGTTATTACAACTTAGTGTTTTTTTTCTTGCTTTAATTGCTTTAGAGATGCTTGTGACTTATTTTTATTATTATTATTATTTTTTTTACAGTGTTTTGACTTTGAAAATCTGTGAACATTTGTCTTTTGATGCCTTGAATAGCTGTAAATGGGTCGTTTTGTTTTAGATATGATGTTTTTTGGGGGTGGATAGGTCTGATCTAAAGCTAGTGTTGTTTACAGTAAAGTAGTTTAGGTGGACTAATTTACTGCCTGAGATGCCTTTACAGCTCCCATAGGATGAAAGCTGCTTAAAGGCTGCAGTAATTTACCTTCAACTCTTATTACTTTAACATTAGCTGGTTATTTGAATCTGTCTCTTTAATAAAACATTTGTGGATTTTGCCTATTTAAACTATATATATTAGGTCTTAGTAAAGTGATTTGTTTTTATTTTTCTAAGCAATTAAATTCCATGCTTACCAAAGGTGCCTTTCCTGACTTTTCCCTAATTGCTGATTTTTATTTATTTTTCTCTTCTTCTATTTGGTCTTACCTTCCAGTTCATATTCTGACTAATGTAGTCTTTTTTTTATCACACAAAGCAAGACAGATGGATGTTCTGCAAGCTATATGATTGGGAAAGTAAGTTTTGAATAGAAAATTTAGCTACAAGGTCATTTGAATGTATGCATCAAAGCATATGTCTATGATAATCTTTAATGCTTACTTTAAAGATTTCAAAAGATGACAGCTTTTTTTCTTTCTTTTTTTTTAACCAACTGCAGTGCTTTTTCGATATGCATAAATTTACTTCGTCGAAACAAAGAGTTTAAACGTAGGACCAAATGCAGTCTGGGACTAATGAACAGGATTCTTGGGGAGCAGGTGAAAAGGTCAGATGTAAAGCATATAATGCCATTGTTGAGTTTCCCCACTGCAGGTTTAGCCCTTATCATAATAGGGAGTGGAGAATGACCTGCCTTGACTCTTGGATTTGCTGAAGAAAGGAGGAAGAGGTTGAAAGCAAATGAAGGAGGGGTCCTATTTGTTCAAGGGATTGGCATCCCTTTTTACTCAAGTTAACGTGTGTATTGCAATCACCATTTGGGGGAGTAGTCTCCCTACAGTTCCCTTTTATAACTGCACAAAAAACTGATGAGAAAATATTGAAATGAAATTCCTGTAAGATTTGATCCTTTCTTTGGCGTTCCTTGTCGTGTGTGCGTTCCTTGTCGTGTGTGTGTGTGTGTGTGTGTGTGTGTGTGTGTGTGTGTCCCCTGCTGTTTTTAATTAGGTGTGATCCTGTTTTCTTTTGCCAAACTGACAGAGACAGACTGCTGTGTATAGATATTGAATTACAGGAACATTGCGCTGCCCTCAGGTGTCTTGTCTGAGAATATTTGATCTGAAAACTGTAACGTGTCAACATTTTTAACAGAGAAAGCGCACGTTTAATAAGCTTTTAGGATGTGTGACATCTATGACTGCAAAGAATCCGGACTGCACACGTGAAATTCATCATGCATTAGAGATATTGTTTGCATTTGTGGAAAAACAAAGCTGGGAAAAAAAAGAGCTGTGTCTACCAAATCTGGGTCAAATTTCCAGAGCTTACACTCTCTTGCTTTTTCAGTTCAGTACTGTGATTATTTATGAAATATTCTTGTTTGAACATGATTACATGAAGTTTTGGATCATGCCGGTTGTGCATATGCATCTCAAGCAGAGCTGCAGAATAGATTTATTTTTTTTTAAACATTGTTTGAACATGGCTGGGTTGTCTGAGGGGAAAAAAAGGGTTAACGGCAGCCAGCGTATGAAGTAGGGGGGGATGGGTACTCTGTGCAACTTAAGGGGGGAGTCATGCACACGCACATACACAAAGAGTAAAAAGATTGTTTTCTTCTGGGATAACACGTCTAATGCAGATGGCTGCATGAAAAGGTACAAAAAAAAGACAACAAACCAGGCCACCTTTGCTTTCATCTGCCTACTTGACTGATTATTTGCCTCAGATGTGCGAAGGCTAATAAATGTCCTCGTGATGATTTGTTTTCTTGTCCATTTAGTAGATTGAAGATGCATTAGATAATGAATGCGGCAGGAAATTGTTTTTGCAGCATGCTTTCATTTGAGCAAATCGCAACCAAATCATCCAACATTAGATTACTTAGTTGATGCTGTGATTTGAATGCAGTAAATCCAAAGTAATCTAAATCTCCTTTTTAATTCTCTGCTCCTCCTCCCCCCCCCACCCCTTCTTTCTCTCTCTCTCTCTCTCTTTTTTTTTTTTTTTTTCCCTGTGCAGGCTGTTCGTCAAAATCATTCAAACTGTACTCTCCTAAGGAACCCCCCAACGGTGGCAGCTTTCCCCCCTTCCACCCAGGCGCTATGCTGGACAGAGATGTGGGGTAGGTGTCAGTTTCAGCGTTGAAGGGGAGGTTTTCTAAAACTTGGAACAACTCAACAATACACTGGTTTTATTTCCTTTTCTTTTGCTTTTTTTTTTTAATTCACTAATTGGTTATCTTGGTCTATATAAGTGTACATTTGTGTCCTGTTCAGTTGTTTTTGTTTAGTCTTACTCTCTACTATCAAGTTTTGAATTATTTACAGATACAAATCAATAAGTAATATGTTTTCGATCCTTGCATCTTAAAAATTTAAATGTGATTAACAACATTTACTTTAAAGAGTTAAGTCTTTTGATATGATCTACATTTGTAAGGTTTTTTTTTTTTTCTACACTTTTAGGCCTACACCTATGTACCCACCGTCATACATGGAGCCTGGAATGGGGTGAGCATGCTCAGCTTGGAACATACGGTCATCTAGTTGGTCTGAATGCACATTTTATGTATGCAATCCAGATATATTTTCTGTCCGAACTTAATATCCTGGAAAATTTGTCACAATTTTTCCAAATACAATTACTCCAAATAATCCGTCTTCAGCTTGGAAGCAATTCTTGACGCGTTATATTTCAAGTTCTCCCTAATGCTGATCCCCATGTCTGATGCTGATTCTTAGTGACTGAGATTCTAAAAGTCGTCACGGTAGGGATATTCTGAGTGAGTAAAAACGAGGGTTATTTAAATATGATAGAACCACAGTGTTCATTGATATCATTAGTTATGTTGCTAATATGCAGCCCAAGCTGAATCCGAGAACGTCTCCTGATGCTGGAGTGTTGCTGCTTCAGACTCCAGAATGAGCCGTCGGTGAAATCAGAACGCTGCAGCACGAATATCACATTGTTTCATGGCAGTTATGTTTCAGAACCAAAGCATGTCGCTACAGACACTAAAATGCCTGACTGTTTGATTTTTAATGAAAACTGTGCTGATCTCAATTCCCATGCGGATGCACGAAAGTGAGGGGAAAAGGTTATTTTTGTAAAAATAAAAAGCTGTTAAACTCTAATCGCTTATTTTGTCACAGCTTTAGTTTTACTCTTTAAAATTTGTCGAGTCACTCCGAATGTTTGGTAAAGGAATAACTGCACTAAACCGAATGAAGATGAAACACTTTAGTGCAAGAAAAGGAAAGTGACAGAGTTAAGTTTCACTTTACAACAAGGCTTTGTACAGCAAGAAGTTGTGAACGTTTCAGAACGCTTGCACTCACTTTCTCGCTCAACAGAATTAAAATCACTTTTAATAAAAGCATACGAGACATCTCCCTATGGCGCAAGACAGCGGCTGCATGATGGCTTCCTTTTACATTCACATTGGCTAACGAGACACAATCCCGGAGCATCAGATTGTTTTAAATGTACATCTCTGAAAATAAACACTTTATCATATTGCAGAGTTATTGGTGTGTATTCCTCAAAATTATTTTTGATGAAAGGGTTTCTTCTCCCAGAACACCAAGAGGGGAAATTTACGCTTTACTTAATATTTCGCCTAAACTTTGCTGCTCTTTACCTAAATGTGAGCACTGTGATTACAACATGGGTGATTTGATTTAACCGTTTGCAAATACAAAACATTCCTATGTTTAGATGACCATTAACTCCTCCGTTCAGAGTAATGTTTTCAGGTTTTAAACATTTCCTGTTCTGTGCCACAAATGATGGCTCGTTAATTATTATTATTAATTACTCATTTGACATTTGACTCATCTTATTGTTTCAGGAGACCCACACCGTATGGGAACCAGACGGATTACCGGATATATGAGCTAAACAAAAGATTACAGAATTGGACAGAGGTCAGTGCTGTTTCTAGCTCAGATCAAAATGTACTTTTTAAAGCTTTTATTGACATTTTTTGCCTCACCTAAGGTGAACTCCTAAAGTCCTACACGTTCAGATACTCTACATGGTAGTAAAAACATTACCTGTTACCTGTGGTCTGTTTCATGATTTTTGAAGTTGCTGTACCTTTTATGCTCTCAGTGTAGATGAGACAACAAGCCCATCTAAGCTGACCACTGAGCATTGTTGGAATTTTACCCATAGTTTAATGCCCATCAGTGTCTAATGGGCATTCAACTATACAAAGCAAGGATGCATGCTTTGTATAAAGTGTTTTGCCAAACTTGTTTTTTGGACGTTGCACAACAAGCATACATTCTAAGAGTTTCAAGATCTTTTTTAAGATTTTGGTGTATTTAATTAGTTTTAGACGCATTCTCCTGCATTCCTTTTCTCTGTAGACGACGTGATATTTTCCTTCTCCAACCACTTCTGATAGTTTGGTTAAAGTTTAATCTACATATGGTTTCAGGACTGTGACAATCTCTGGTGGGATGCCTTCACTACAGAGTTTTTTGAGGATGACGCCATGCTCACAGTCACTTTCTGTCTGGAAGACGGCCCCAAACGATACAGTGAGAGATACTTTACTTCTGCTTATGTGGACTTTGTTTGATGTCCTGTCTCTTTTGTTTCTCTGCTGTGTTTTCTTACGTTGTTCTTTTTTTTTATTTTATTCACAGCAATCGGCAGGACGTTGATTCCTCGATACTTCAGAAGTATTTTTGAGGGAGGTGCAACAGAACTGTTTTACGTTTTGAAGCATCCAAAGGAGTCTTTTCACAGTAACTTTGTGTCTCTTGACTGTGACCAATGCACCATGGTGACTCAAAATGGCAAACCCATGTTTACACAGGTAAACGTTTTGGTACCGTTCTCCTACTCGGTTAATACAAAGCTAATTTTCTCCAGTTCCTCTGACCGTCTCTCCTGTGAATTAGGTGTGTGTTGAGGGTCGCCTGTATCTAGAATTTATGTTTGACGACATGATGAGAATCAAGACATGGCACTTCAGCATCAGGCAACACAGAGAGGTTTTGCCAAGGAGCATTTTGGCTATGCATGTAAGTGTGAACTAATGGAAATTTGCATGCATTAAAAACTTATTTTGCTCCATATTCTATTTTATTAATTCACCTTTTTTATCTTAACCGCCAAGGATCCTCAGATGCTCGATCAGCTAGCTAAAAACATCACCAGGTGTGGGCTGTCCAACTCGACGCTCAACTACCTCCGTGTAAGAAAGCTTTCTTTTAAACCTTCTATTCTCCCTCCCCCCCCTCACTTTGAGTGTTACGGTAAAATTTGATATATGTTGGCTTTTTATTTCCCTGAAGCTATGTGTGATATTGGAGCCGATGCAGGAGTTGATGTCCAGACACAAGACTTACAGTTTGAGTCCAAGAGACTGTCTGAAAACCTGTCTTTTCCAGAAGTGGCAAAGGATGGTCGCGCCTCCAGGTAACCCCTGAGTGCATATTATGCTCCTAAACTATACTCTAATCACCAACCAATTCCATGATGCAATGTGCTGAAAACTTATTATTGTCAGAATACAATCAGAAGCCTAAATATATATATTTTCTATTTTGTGTGGCACAACACAGTACATAATTGTGATGTGGAAGAAAAATGATGGAGCCGTGTTTGAGGTTGATCCAAATTTGGTGGTAGCAGCGTAATGCTCTTCTATTTAAAAAGATTTGCCTGACGTTCCGTCTTCATAAACAGCCTGTTGGCAGGTCAAATGAGTATGGCTTTTGAGAATCTGTGGCAAGACTTGAAATTGACATTTCAAGTCAGATTTCCTCCATCCAGTTAATCTTTTATACCCACTCCAATCATGTGTTGCATAAAATCCCAATAAACTAAGCTGAAGTTTGTAGTTGTACCATTAGGGGGTTTGTGAATACTTTAGCTGGGTACTGTAGTTTCAGAAGCACAGACGACATGAAAACCATTCCACTAAACTAAACGCACCTTCTCTAATCTGCGTGCAGCCGAGCCAGCAAGACAAGCTCCAAACAAGCGGCGGAAAAGGAAAGTGTCCGGCGGAAGCAACGTGAGCTCCGGCGGAGGCGGCAATAACAACAGCAACAGCAAAAAGAAGAGTCCGGCCAACAGTTTCTCACTCTCCAACCAGGTACCTGTAAGCATTACTACCTCCTGACTGACCTACAGTTGATTGTGACAAGCAGAAGAGCAGTGAGGTTACAAAGTAATTCGATGTGTCGTAAACCAAGCAGCAGGTGAGGACGGTCTAAATGCGGTTTGGATTCAGACGGGGTTCAGGGATAAGTTTACTCTTCCCAAACTTAAACCTAATTAGTGACATGCTAGACTTCTCATGTGTACCAGTAACGGGCAGTCCCTGGTCCTCTGGTGCCAGAGTTCATGTCGAGGATGCACATGAGATCTCACTCTTTGATTAGAGCAGAATGTATTTTTGGGGCGTGTAGCTGAATAACCTTGCTGTGATTTTTTATTTTATTTTTTTTATTTATTTATTTATTTGTTCATTGGAACAGTTGGGTTTGGTGTTGGCTACAACAAAGCTCATCAAAGCGCCTGATTCACACATAACAGCTGTCTTTGCCTTCATGGTTGCTTGATTGAGCAAATGAGACCCGAGGTGGAATGAACCCCCCCCTGACTCCCCTGTGATGCAGCACTCAAGGATCAGGGATGCCCAACTGTGTCAACCCTGGTTCTTGGAATAGTCCAGACTGATGCCCCAACAAAACCTTTGCCCCGCTAAGTTTAACTGTAATTGGTTAATCGCTCAAAATTTAGAGGTTTTTGTTTTTCCGTGAAATGTTACTTGTGTAGCATATATGATGCGTTTCATTCATTAGGATCAGTTTGAATGACTAAAAACTGAACCCAGTTGGTTTGCACCTGGACCACATGGAGAAAAAAATCCTCCCATTAAGTCATCGTACAGCCATTCACTGCGCGAGCACCCCCCCAGTATTATGGGGATAATGTGTACCGGCCCTTGCTGTCCCCTTTAGGATGTGATGATGGTGGGAGAGCCCACACTGATGGGAGGGGAGTTTGGTGACGAAGACGAGCGTCTGATCACACGGCTGGAGAACACGCAGTACGATGGGGCGAATGGCCTGGACGATGAGGACAGTTTCAACAGCTCGCCTGCACTAGGGGCTCACTCGCCCTGGAACAGCAAAGCCCCCTCCAGTCAGGAGAGCAAGAATGACAACTCCCAGTAGACTGCTGAGATCTAAGCCAGATGTCAAAAATAAAAAATTAAAGTTAAAAACTTCTGGGACCTTGCCTCAGCCATGACAATAGCAGGATGGATGAGGGAGGGCTGCACCGAGCACTTCTATTGAATTGATGTTTAAAACTGTACCGTCGCTGGGAAAGCAGAGTCAGTGAGAGGAATTAAAGCTGGTGGGCCGACGCTTGAAGCAAAACTCTATCTCCTGCAGATTGTTGCACATAATTAGTGGTGCTCAGCCTCGTCCCCCTCCGTCGCTTTGGCTGTTGTCAGTCCTCTTAAAGGAGTGGTAACGGTGTTGTTCGCCTGCGCGTCCACTCTCACCACAAAGCTGAGCCAGTGTCGACGTGTCCCATCAGGGTGCTCACCACTGCGGTCACGTCGGTGGGTTTTTGTTCCAACCTCGGGTCTCTCAGCTGTGCGTTTCTTGTTTTTTTTCCCCTCCCCTTGAAGACGCACCTCATTGTTTCTGTTGGTCTCTCTGTCACTGAAAGAAAAATGCTTAGCCTTAATTATTACCTTAACCTGACCTTTTTGCAGGCTGTAAACATCCAACTATGTGCACTTAAAGTGTCGAAATTCAACGTTCAGTTTTTAAAAACTCAATTATTTGTTTTTGTAGGACCTGGTTGGAACAAAAACCTGTACAGTGCCGGAGCTTGAGGACCGGAGTTGAGAACCACTACGCAAATTCTCTTAACACACACACACACACTCTCACACATTCTCCTACACACACACACACACACGCACACACACCCACAGACAGACAGACAGACCAGTCCACGCACCAACAAACACTGTCGCCTACATCTGTGGCCCCAAACAGTGAGGTACTGGAGAGAGGCGGTACGCAGCATGTCTGGACCAGAGCACCAGACGCCACAAAGTTGTTTTTATTTTCTATATTTTAGATCTGTTTTTTTTTTTATTTCTTTTTTTTTTATGTAAAGTATTTGAAAAAAAACCCGGCAAGCAAACAATAACACCCCAGGATTTTCTTTGCACTGTTTTCCACTATTAACGGCAGTCTATTTTTCTTATGAAATTGACGTGTATTTTTTTTTTCTATTACTGCTTATGTAAGAAATGTAAAACATTTGAGACTTTCAGTATATTAATGTATAATTATTGCTGTTAGATCATTTTTAATGTGGTGATAATAACTCTGTAAGCTTTTGTCATCTATCATCTGGCAGAGGTGTGGACCTGAGTCAAATATTTAATTACTTTTAGACTCAACTTAAGGAGAATTGACAGGAGTAGAATCTCAACTTGGACTTTACCGCCATTGACTTGTGACTTCATTTGGATTTAAGCTTTTTTATTTGAAAATGGTTGAAATTTTCAAAAAGTATGTTTTTCAGCGTATTTTTATTTATTTATTTTTTATTTTTTTGCCATTTCTTGAGTCAAATAATGTTAATATTTACTTTTAAAACACCTAGAGGACATTTTTGGGGGGGAAGGTTGGTAAGTTCAGGCTCAACTGCTTAAACGCAGCTGTTAAAACACATTAATACACTTTAGAAATTAGGATTACTTTTTTAAGTTAAATATTTGAGCACATTCCTGGGTTAAGGAAAGTTCTAAGTTTAAGATTTTAGATCTGACCTGAGACTTGAACATCTTGGCTTTCGACTTGACTTGAGACTGGCAGAACAATGACTTTCTCCCACCTCTGCTGTCTGGCCTCAGTAATAAACAGTTTATCGTTTTATACTACTGCGCTACAGCTAATCTGATGCGAATCCAAAGCAGAACTGCGGTTACTCGTTTCCCCACGAAACCTCCATCTAATGTCCCATCCTTGCAAAACTGTCTATTTTGTCCTTAAATCTCTTATTCTTCGGGAGGGTAAGGGAGTGGTGTTCTTCAGAAAAAATATAGTGACAGAAAACTCGAATTTGCTACTCAGAATATTTTAAAAATCAAGTTTTAACTGGATTGTAAAATAGGAAAACTTTTGTATTAAGCTTCCCAGCAATGTTTTTAAATTACAACAAAGAAAGCTGCAGACCAAGGAGCTCCATGTAAAGACTCTTACACACTGCGCTGTTTTTATTTTTTATTTTTTTTTTTTGGTTTTCCTCCTCATGTTTGTGTCTGTGCTTGTATATTTTTAGGTAGTACTTTCTGTAAAAGTTCTATGTATTCCTTTGAAACTATGAGAAACTCAATCTAATGTAAAGAGATGAAGAAAAAAAAAAAGCCCTGTAAGTTGTTTTAAAAAAACATGATTTTTAATGGTACAATCACTGATGAAATAACTTTACCTTCATTTTAGCAAACTATTTATTTTTCTATGTACTGATGTTCTGTTCAGGTTTAACCCATCTGTACAATACTCATGATTATATCTGGAGGAATTTGTGCTGCTGCTGAGTCAGAATGCTTATCACAGTGATGCTGTGTTTGACATAAATCTAGCAAGTCGGGCAGTTGCTTTCTCTGTAAAAACACGTCATAGCCGTGCCATAAGTTTCTGCTCTGAAAGTCACATCCTTGTAAATAAATAGACATTTCAGTTTTTCTGTGCGACAGTGGTGCAGCTTTCAATAAGACTGAAGTTTATTGAAAACTTTTTACACATTTTTTTAATTATTATTATTATTATTAAGTCCCATAACTACATCAGTAATTTGGGGTAAATTCACCTATGTAGTTGGTAAATCGATTCAGTCCAAGTTGCTGTCAGTGTGCAGGTACACACGTAGTGAAACGGTGAAACCCCGATTCGTCCACCAGGGGTCCCCCTAAGCACCAGACTGAGCAGCTGGACAGAGATTCCTCCACCATCGTGTACAAAATCCACAACAAGCTGTCGTGTTTTAAACCCTTTTTCCAACTGTCTCCCAGTGCCTCCTCGGCTACTTTTTATTTGTGGTGTATCAGTTCAGAAGGCGGACATGAAATCAAATGCAGGGTCGACTTACCAGCACCCTGTGCTCTTTACAGGTTGACATAATATGGGAAATATAAGTGTGTGAGGCAGAGAAATGGCAATGCACCTGTAGCTGGCTCTTGTAGCACCTCATCACAGGGGTGGTTTTATATATTTCTTTGCCAGGTTTCTGTCAGTAATAATTATTGTATGTTATCAATAAAGATGGATTTTCACTGAATATCAGTTGTCCTTATTGGGGAAAACAAAGAAAAAGTGTACTACTCCTGAATTTTTTTGTGTTTGTTTTTTTTTTTTTTTGGTTTTCCAAGGGAGTTTTAGTTGTATAACAGAATACAAACAATTTAGAGGATTAAAGAATGGTAACATTTGAAATAGTTATTTATGATGCCACTGTTTATACAGTATAGTTATGAGTAGTGAGTAGAGCAATCTTGTCACATACTGTACTAACTTTTGAAAGTAGATATATTAGCAGATGAAGAGGTTAGCTATATTTTGAGATTTTTCATATGTCTTCCATTTAATTTTTACAATAGAATGACACCATCAGTCATTTTTAGAAAGATTTGTTTTTCTTATATGGTTGTAAACTATGTGCAAATATCTACAACCCATACAAGAAAATGTAGCTATAATTATATGATCTAAAACAGGAATAAAATAGTTGCTCATTAAAAATTTCAAAAGATAATCTTCAATGCATAGTAGACATTTATCCAAGCAAGGTTTTTTTTTTTTTTTCCTCAAAAGGTCATTTAGTATTTGTGGGTCTATACTTGTTTTACTTAGCTGTTTGGATAGTAAAGGCTGCAGAGCCCTGTGACAGAGCAACACAAAGCTATAAATTGGAAGAGAAATATGTGTACTGTAGGCTGATGTGGAGTTTGTAGCGCTATGCAAAAATTCCTACATGCCAGTCGAAAGGTTTTGTTATCACCTGAGCAGAGCGCATTTTGCCACGTTTGCTGGATTCGCTATATCACTGGTTTTCAATCCTGGTCCTCGGGACACTCTGAATCAAATAATTGCATTGCCACCTCAGGTGCCACACAGTGCTGCAGAAGTCTGTTAATTACCCATTTATTGAAACCAGATGTGTAGAGCCATTTAACCCCCCCAGAACACATACAGAACCTGAGAATTAATTGTGGATACCTGTAATAAATGAGGCTCCTTGTGGGTTTTCTCTTTCCACGCTCTCTTGAATCCCACATTTGTGGAGAGTGTAATTAATAGTTGACACATATTGAAAGCTTCTTCCAAATGAGCTGTGGATCGCTGGAGCTCCTCCAGAGTTATTTTCTGATCTGGGTCAAGCTGTTGCCTTTGATTTTTATTCTGTCAGTATAACTGGTTTGTTCAGATTTGACCTTACTACGTGGTGTAGTTTTTAAGCTGAACCTGAAGGTTCAGCACCAAGACAAAACAAAAAAATTACAATCACCATTTTGAGCAAATTGAATAAAGGGTTCACAAACGTAAAGCTGTATTTCATACGATTTGTCTTTTGTCAGGTTTAAACATTCTAGGTGGTGCAGTCCATACTGAAGTACCAACAAGATCCAAATCCGATGCTGTGAAGAGGATGTTAACTTCAGGGACATTATCGTGGAAAAGTAAATCTCTAAAGACAACTGATAGAGAACTATAGCAAAGTGTGAAGCCTTTCCATTACAATCGGCTACAAACTGTTCAAAGCCTGTTCTGCTCTACCATTACTAGGCTAAACACGTAAACATAGCTTGGAATCTTGGGGCCCCACGACAAAAAATTAAATC
>NW_006800244.1:532176-583290 GCF_000485575.1 Poecilia formosa | reverse complement strand
AGTTATCTCCCTGGTGGTAGTAACAATCTTTTCAGCATGTCGGTGTTCCTCTTAGGTCTTCTAACGAGTCATCCTTTGATCCAGATGCGTTAAACCAGAGAGAGAACTAAAACGTGCAGGATGCCGGGTCTTGTGCCTGGACTAAATAAACCCAGACGTTTTATTTTGTCTTATAGAGATGTATTGCTGGCCCAGCTTCTCTGCTTTTCTCTTCTTTATTACTGTCAGCTCTTCAGAGAAACGAGCCATCAGCGCTGCTAACTCACATTTACAAAACTTATCGCTGTGTTCCTATCGCTCCCCGTGATTAAACTCACAATTACGATCCTCTGCACTGAGCAGCTCTCTGATAGCAGACAGCGTGTCTGTAAACAAGTTTTACTAAATATTGTACAATAACCGAAAAGACAGATGTAACTTCTATCGTGATTATAGCAAAAAAAAAAACCCTACAAATTACAATGAAATACTACTTCCGGTGGGCGCCGGAAGTAAGACCCAAAATCGTTTCCACAGTAAACCTCCCTGGAATAAGGTGGTACGGGCGCCCCTGGCTGGAACCATAAGTTATGTCAGAAATAATTGAAACACAACCAGCATTTCAGGTAGGTTTACCTGAAGCAAATTATGAGTAGGGCATGTGAAATAGCAACTTTTACCCATTGTTACCAACTGAGCCCTTTTTTTTTTTTTTTTTTTTTTTCTTTTTTGAAGAAACTGCCTCAAAACGACGCATAGATTATGTATTTAAATCTGTGTATTTATTTGACATAATCAACGATTAAAACTGAGAGTTGGACGTAGAAAACGTCGACTTGTGCTAGTTGACTCGAGACTGACTAGCATAAAAATCACAAATGAAATCCAGTGGATTCTAGCTCGCGACCTCACGCTTACCACAGCTACATCATATTAGCTTAACTATCCACACACAACGGGAAGCTGTAGGGCGGGGCCAGAATAAAAGCGTGAAACAAAACTATGGTTGAGTAGCCTTTTTTAAAAAAAAAAAAAACTTTTCACTCTAACCTGAATAATTCTTTGGATGGCTACTTTTGTTATTTTTAATTTTTACTTTTACTTGAGTAAAAATATGTTGAAGTAGTATTACTCTCACCTAAGTAAAATTTTTGGGTACTCTACCCACCTCTAAAATAATTCTGTCATCTCTGCATTGTCAGCAACGTAGCTGCAGAGCATTACGACAATGGATGAAGCTTTAGGAGAAAATTAGGATTAATGTTTAAAGGGAAGACTTGCATATGTTTTTCCTCCACTGAATAAATGTACTCTTTTTTTTTCTTTTTTCTTTTTTTACACAATGTGCCAACAAATTTCACTGCTACTCTATAACAGTGAAATGTGCCCGACTCTGAGATGCTATTTCAGAAGATTGATTTCGGCTCTGGGCACTGCCACAGCCACTCTTTGGTAGTGGCAGTGTCCACGTGCTAAAGCTTCAAGATAAACAGATTAAAGGATCAGCTTGTAATTGATGATACTGGGTTGAGGTTAACCAGTTATAGGTGATTAGCCAGTGTGCACATGATCAAAGAAAACAGAAACAGACAGACAATTCATCCACCGTTTTAAAGTTATGCAAACTTTTGCTGCCCCTTTTAATGTTTACTAGGCCCAACTCTAGCTCCACGGCAACAATTATTAACATTAGTCATAATCAGTAGAAAGGTCTGTCTCTGCAGGTTCTGTCTCATCACAGTTCCTTTCCTGAAACTCTTTAATCTGGGGTGTTGTTCAGACAGACTGGCATCTGTGGTCTTGTTTTGACATGCTTCACTGAGAAGTGGCGCTGAAAAGCTTCCATTTGGATACTTCTGATAAAATTTCTCAGCTGTTTCCAATAACCCCCAAATGTTCCCTGAAATGTTCTTGCAGGATTCCTTGACATGCTTTGGATATTTTGTAACTCCCAATCCCGAGTGTATCCTCCTCGGCTTTCTTTCTCCACACATATCTAGTTGTGTGCCGTGTCATTTTGGCCGCTTTTCCCTCACAGATTTGACTTACTTTGCATGATCACGTGACTATAGAAGGGATTCTATTAGCTCTGGACGAAAATAAGTGACCTTGTTTGGAATCAGGTGTGGTCAGTGTGTATATATTTGTAATCTAAAAGAAACTATTCACACACACGCTTAATCCAGGATCTAGGAAACCGTTTCAGAAAGTTTGCCAATTACGTTCTTCATCTCTGTCCCCCACATGTTCCTTCTTCTGTTCCTGCCTCTCTTTCTCTGTGTTTGGTTTTTAGGACCCTCCCTTTCTCTCTCTTCTCCAATCCCTTTTCTCTCCCCTCCCTCCATCCTCTTTGTCAGAGCTGTGCACTCCAGCACACAGACAACTTCCCAACAAGAGCAGACCGTATCAGGTTGCCTCTAATGCCCTGAAATTCTCCCACTCCTCCCTCTGAAGAGCTCCGGATCAGGTGAACATAAGTACAACTTTGCTGTTCTGCTGAGTAAGGTGAGTTAGCTGAAAGGACATTACAAAATGTAACTTTTGCTGCTCTTCACAGTATCTTGTCTTCAAATCTATCCTGTTTACCACTTTGATCTTATCTTTTCCTTTTTTTTCCCGTAGTGGCCATGCTGTAATGACTTGTACCCAGTAACCAGGTAAGAACATTAAATTTTTCTGTTTTCATCGCATTTCTTATTTTTTTATTTTTTTTTTTTGTTCACTGTTGCCGTATTTAGTTAAATGCCTAAAGGTAAAAGTTTCCTTTCTGATTCATGTTTTCCAGCCACCACCACATCATTAACAAAGTTAGCACTGTCTTAAAAATTGGGCTCTACTGAAAGCCTTTTTGTTGATTTATATCTTTTGAGAAGCCATATACAATCTTAAATGTCAAATGTTACACAAAAAAATAGTTTTAGTTTTGTTCAGATTTAGAAAAAAAAAAAAAAAGCAAATTTCTGCGTATTATTCCCTGTGTCAGGGTTTGAAGTGTTAAGAGAGCACACAGAAAGACAAAATATGACAAGCTTCAGAACAAGCGTGGTTTGGGATAAACACAACTAATGCAGGTAACTAACTGCAGCTTATCTGCCTGTTTACCCTTTGGACACAGGTCTGTCAGGTTACAGTCATTTTCCTGACATTTCTTGGAACATTTAAAAGCCAACATCTACCACACTTCATTGTTTTAGAAGTCAAAACAATGAACTTCTAAAACATTTAAAAGTTCATTTATTTAACAGTTATAACTTCCTGTTTCCAAAATGTCACTGTCGTGGTTCTTCTTCTGAAAGACAACGTTGTTTATTTTCCCTGTCACTTCAGGGAAATTGTTTTATCATCTCTTTGTGTTTGTGTGACTCACTCTGTGGGTTTCAGTGATTCTTTTTTTTTTTTCTCTAATAACTGGAGCTATTTTCTTCTCTGAGTGCAGCATTGTATTCAGTCTGTACTTCTTTTTTCCAGGTACATTCAGGCGGTGCTCGCACCATGAGTTAATCACTCTGAAACTGTGACTTCTTCTTCCGATAAACATTTTCAATCTGGTTTAACCTGTGAAAATGCACCTATGTGAGAATATGTGGAGATGGCCATACAGCGGGGCAGTAGGAACGATGCTGCTGCTGCTGCTGCTGCTGGGGAGCATCTCGGCTCAGGGCGATTCTGCACAGCTCAGCTGTCCAGGTGCCGAAGTCACTCAGAACATCACCCAACCTCAGTACAACGGCGTATTAAACAAGAACACCGATGTGGTGTCTTTGGTGCCATTCGTCCACTCCTTTCTTTACACGGTCCAGCCTAACCCTTTTCCTGAACGTAAGTGAATCTGCTGTTGTCTTCTTGCTCCTCCAACTAAGAGTTTGCTTAGGACACACATAGATGTCCTGCTGCCAGCTTATGGACTAGCCACAATAAAATAGTCAGTTTTTATTGGTTTCCACTTGCTTGGGCAAGCTTTACCTATGGGCGGAGGAACTGGGACACCACATCAATCTCCTCACATAAACATCACAGAGGTAGTTAACCAGTAAGTAAATGGGATTTCTCGAAATTTGCCCAGTCAATCATTAACTTTTGTTTGCTGTCTTGACGTTAGATCTTTTGTTCCCTTGATCCTTCCAGGCCCTTGACATTTATTGAAGTTGCCCTGTAAAGCAGTCTCTGTTCCACTCATTCTTCCATATTGATTTCAGATAAGAGTCAAAAATCAGTCTGACAGTACAAGCTCATAGTTGACCCAATTGCTATTGATGTGTCGAGTACGATTTAAGCAAAAGCCACTTGCTGTTTAGAAAACCCAAAACCATACCAGTTAAACAAATGCGTAACAGAACACCGCCTTCCATCTGCCTGTGACAAAAAGCTAATTATTTCCTGACTTTTTCAAGTTTGTATGTGCCTCACTTTGATCACAATCCCCTGCACCGCAGGTTAGAAATGTATAAATGCGTGTACGTGGAAGAATAGGGGATTATATTTATAGCATGCTGCTTTCTGATGTCACACAGATGATAAATGAAACATACAAAGCTTGTTTGATCAGCACCTGCGCGTTTCTTCTCAGTTACCAGCACTGGCTTTTGTTGTCAACTAAATCCACAATACCAGGGTTTAGAGGTAACATTAATGACTGCCTTTGTATTGTGTTATCTCCCACTGAAGGCCGACCCGTCTCCTAGTAACCACAAGATGTCGGTGTCAGATTTCCACTCATACAATGTGAAATTTTTAAGATGTTTTATAAAGGATAGGACACTCTGTTCCTGTGGCCAGGATTTTTATACAGAGCTGACCAGACTAGAGAGGCAGGAAGCATGAAACATCAAATCAGTGTTCTTTGGAAATGCCTCACATTTATTCTTAAATTTCAGAAACACAAAGCCACTTTGTCTCTCATTTCTTCCCAGGCTTATTTCTGGAAATAATCAAGGATCCTCAGCAGGTCTGGTCAAACAAAGAGCTGATGACTGAAGTAAGTAAATGTGCTTGAATCTGAAATGTACACAATTTGGAAAATAAATATCTGACACGTCAACCTTTTTCTCATAAAGCGTATTTTGAATGAGAAATAGATTTCCATAATCTCATTTCATGCCAATGAGGCTATTGGCATGAAATTCACAGCAGTTGCTGGTAAATATCCAAGTAATGCCCACATGTGTTGAAATCAAAACAAGTCCATTAACTAAGTTATGATGTAGACTGGCACAGGGATTATGTACTGAACACTATAGTAGTAATAAGTAGTAAGTAAAAAAGCCTTTTTTTGTGAACTCGTGAGCTAAGCTCTTCAAGTGGGACTTAGACCCCCGTTTCTGCTTCAAATGTCTTGAAATCTTGAAGATTCCAGGAGTTTCTGCTATGCTATGTGAACTTTAGCTCTTTTAATAGATTTTCTATTGCATTCAAGTGAGGTGACTGACTGGGGCATTCCAGAACTTCTTCTCCAGGGTTTAATTTTCTGTGTGTCTAGGATTATTGTCTTGGTGAAAAATCCACCATTGAAATGAAATTTTCACACCAGACTGTTCTAGGCTCCAGACTTCACTGTTTTTGGCTTGGTGTTTTTAGAGTGATGTGCAAACACATTCCTGGTCCGAACATTGAGTTTGCATTGAAACAGAGAGTTCAATTTTGGTCTAATTTTATCAGATTATGTTCTCTAACTAAGCATGTGATTCTTGCAGAGCTTTTCAATAAAGCAAACTTAAATTTTGCTTTTCCTTCAGCAGTTGAGTCTTAAGCAGTGGTGGATGGCAGATAGAAATCGAGTGCCTAACTTACTGTTGACGTGGAAAAATGTAACCTGCTAACTGCAGATCTTTCTGAGCTCTCTGTTAGGAGTCGTTGGCTCTGGAGAAACTTTTCTGAGTTTATGTTAGAAATCTAGTGAGGAGAACCTGGCCATGACTGGTTCAGACAGTTACATTAAATTATTTCCACTTCCAGATTATGGCCTCAACATTGCTCACTAAAGCAGTTGGACATTTAGAAAGACTTTCATAAGCAAGACAGCATGTCAGTATGTTTTGCGTCATGAAATGTTGCACAAGTTAACTGCTTTTATTCACCATCACACACTTCTAGTAAAATGCTTTGGACATGAAATATCACAGTTTCTGGGCCATCAGTTAGGACCAAGCCATCTAACTTTAATTTGTTCTGAATGGGGTCAGGATTAGTTTCTAATTACTGACAGATTTCAGCTAGTTCCTTAGATTTTATGTCTTTTTCCAGTTTCTTTCTTCATGTGCTCAGTGTTTATTGGATTGTTGAGCTAAGAGTCTGTGACTGTTGAACATTGGAAAAAAGCCTGAATGCTCTGAAGACTGCTAAGACTGCCATCCTCATGGTTGTAATATGTCAAAACATTAAAGAGAGAACTTGTTTGTTGGTGTCTCACTGGGATCTGACATCATATGACGCCACAAAGACCTAATTATTGCATGTGCTTTTGCATTCAGATCCTCACGTATGAAGTGGGTTTCCTAGTGTGCATCGCCATTGGCATCTTGTACATTGTCCTGATGCCCATAATTGGTTTCTTCATGGCTTTCTGTCGCTGCTGTGGCAACTGTGGGGGGAAGATGTACCAGAAGCAGACATCCTCCACCAACTCTCTCAGAAGAATTCTCTGCTTCAGCCTATTTGCAATTACAATCATTATCCTGTGAGTATGTGTGTGTGTGTGTATGTGTGTGTGTATGTGTGTTTTCAAGAGACATAATGAGAAGTTCATTCAAATGTGTGCAGCTCACTGCATGTGTGCGTCTCTTGGGTAAGCTGTCTATTCATTAAGCAAATTTATCTGTTTGTACATTCATGTGCTGTTTTTGAACTTTCTCTGTTTCTCATTGCAGTGCTGGTAACATTTGCATGTTCAGAAGCAACGAAGATCTTAAAGAGAGTGTGAACCAGAGTCCGTTGCAGCTTAACAATGCATTAGGTGACATGCACAGCTTCCTGGTGTCTGTGCCACAAGTAAGTGAAAATATATGCAGGTCAAAGCGTTGACAGCTGGCAGTTTGGCAGTCGTTATCAGCTCATCTTTTTTTATTCAAACTGCTTTTAAACCATGAATGATACAGTTTTGCTTGGTCAAAAAAATTCCCATGGGGAAGTTCTGCCATTAATATTCAAGAAGCTGACATGTATTACACAGACATGTAAAAGTCTCCACACCCATTGATCA
Organism: Poecilia formosa; assembly: GCF_000485575.1. Lineage (NCBI taxonomy): Eukaryota > Metazoa > Chordata > Actinopteri > Cyprinodontiformes > Poeciliidae > Poecilia > Poecilia formosa. The sequence continues at coordinate 576,116 of NW_006800244.1, read as the reverse complement.
ATGCTACTTTTTGTCTCATAACAAACAGACATTTACTATATTTTATTTCCTTTATGTTTATGTGGTAGATCAACACAAATAGTGATTATTATGAACTGAATGTAAAATGATACATATTTATCAGATTTTTTAATGAATAGTACTTCAGTTACTCCCATGCCAGTAATTGGAGTAATCACCCTTTGTCCACCATTGGACATCACCCATAGAGGAGCAACTGCAAATTAAGTATTTAACTTGTTGAGAAAGCTGATTCTTTTGACTCAGGAAGGGACAATACAAATGCACACCACACTTTTCAGATTTTCAACCGAAAGAAATTCAAACATTTTTATGTATTGTATTTCTTTCACTTCAAAATTATGCCTCTACCACATGAAATCCCACTAAATAGTACAATCGATCAACTTCAAGGCAATGTGGATTAAATTAAAAAAATATCCTTACATTTGTCAACTGAGTTAGATCCAGTTCTTTATTTTTGCAGTGTCAGTATGCTCATGTGAAGAGAACAGGGTGGTACCTGGCTTAGAGATATTATAAACTCATGTGATCTATTGGACTGCATATTACTGTTTAACCCATAAGTACGCACTTCAGCTGTTTAATTTTCCGTTGTTTGACTTCAGCAAGTGGATAATGTGGTGAATGAGAGCTACAGAACTGTGGAGGAGATCACCAGGAACTTAGACGGTAAGAACAGGGAACTGAAACGACTAAAACAGAGGAACCACTGTATTGCCTCAACTGTCACAAACTGAGTTGTTTGGGTGTTGCAGACATCGGACGCCAGTTGGGGGAAAAAATCCAGCAGCGCTTTAGAGGAACTCTTGACCCAGCTCTGCAGTCGGTCAAACTTCTACACAATGGTATGAGTTCCACGCCTGACCAGGTCTGGGCCATGAGCGCATGCAAATGCGTTCGGTCATTTGATGTTTGCAAATGAACATCTCTGCTTCCTGCTCCACGTGGCGTTAAAATGTTTTTGTACATGCTGTGCATTTTACTTTTCTGATCAGACGTTTTAATCGGCAGTTTTAGGAATAAAAAGTTACATAATACAGAGCCAAGTACAGACAAGTCAGCTGCTCCCACTGAACTATAAACCGAGCAGTCAAGAAGGCTCCTGACTGAGCCTTTGTGTGGAATAGTTGTTTTGTTGTAGTTCGACAAAGAGGCGATTTCAGTGCAGAGTATACTTGATCTCATTGTACTGCTTCTGATTCCTATAACATTGAATGTTTGGGCTCTTTGGGAAGAAGAGCTTCCCAACGAGGACTTTGGGAACAACTTTGGGATGTCCTTCCCAAGGAAGAAGAGCTTTTTGGCTGTAACCACTTTACCACTTTAATATGTAAAATGGTTACACATTAATGTTAATGTGTAACCACTTTAATGTGTGATTGCACATTAAAGTACAATCACACTTTAATGTGATTGCACTTTAAAGTGCAATCTTCTATATTCTATAGAAGATGCCATAGAATATTTGCATCTTCTATGGCTGGAAGCTAAGGCGTCACCCTTCTTCTACGTCCTTAGTGACCGTAAAGTCTGCTTTATGGTTTTCAAGAAATAGAAACCTGTTATGCAAGCATTCCTGTGCCTGGGCATTTGTTTTTATTATCAGATTTTATCCTCAGGTGTAAAACGGAACAACGTAATTGTAGAAGTTCTCATTGTAATTGTCATTGTAATTGCTGTTACGCTGGATTTGACAAAGCGGTCTGCAAGTACAGGGTTCAAGCCATTTACATAACTCATTGGAAAGTTTGTCACTTTTCTACAATAAGCTTAAATTTGCCTTTCCAAGCAAAATGTACATGATGTCATTTATTGACAGCTCTGGTAAATGTACATAAGGGCTGAAGGTAAATTCATCTTTGTTGCGGAAACTTAATCTCACACACTCAAAAAAAAATCAAACTTATTGTTTGAGTACATTTATTGACTGTGGGAAAGAAAATGTCTTTTTTTTTTTTTCAGCTAAGATTTAATGTTTTAAGTTAATCTGAATACCTAGGAGAATTACTTTAGTAATTCTTGACTCCGTGGTTCCCTAAGGCATAAATATGACATTAAAAACCCATGAAACAAAAAAAGCCACTTTTCAAAGTAGGAAAAACAAGAGAACATACCATTACCAAGGGCAGATGTAAGCTGATCATAAGTTTTGAAGTGACTACAAGTGACTACTTGCCTAAACTTGCCCATATCTACATTGGGAACAAAAATAGAGAAAGTTTCCACACACATTGAGGAAGATGTGCTGGCCATTTTTCCCCTTCACCATTTTGTAGTTTTGTAGTTTCAGTCTTTTTCTATGCAGCTTCATTCAGGATGACAACAGGATGTCATTTCTTCTAAGAGTACAGTTTGATCAGAGGATCAGAACTAAAATGAACAAAATATTCCACCAAATCTTCAGAAAATAATGCAGTATTACAGTAAATTGTACATGAAACTTGAACATTTTTGTGGCTATTTATCCTCATAATTCATAAAAATGCCTACAAACAAGAAAAAGTGACACCCAATGGTGTAAGTAAATGGGTATAAAGAAGACATAGGAAGGGACAATATGGTAATGAGAATTGCTGCTTAAGACGTTTGTACAACTAAAGCCAAGGGAGCTAAAAACAATCTCCAGAGCTCATGTATTTTATTGCTTTTACAAGTCTTTACCAGGAGTGCCACCTAACTGTGAACTGCTTTGTAGTTATTTGTTTTCCACGGTGACACCTTGTGTAGAAAACCCTTTATAGAAGTTACTAGAATTAATGAAAATGAGTTTCTAGATCAAAGCCTGTTAAAAACACAAAGGTCTGTAAAGAGTGTTTAAAATGATCACTGATTAGTGGCTTATTTGTGTGTGTGTGTGCGTGTGTGTGTGTGTGTGTACGTGTGTGTGTGTGTACTTTTTGTTTGTTTGTTTGAATGTGCAGATTGTTTGACCACCAATGACCAACTTGACAAGTTGAACTCATCACTAGCCCAACTGCAGTCCAGCATAGACCGTACTCAGGCCAACATCACCGTTGTCAGAAATCGGCTTACTCAGACGCTGTCCAGACCAGAATGCAAAGGATGTCACAACCTAACAGCAGACATGAAGAAACTAACGCTAAACATCACCATTTCTGTAAGTGCTGGTTTTCTGTAGCCTAAAATATAACATGAATCATTCTTGTCTGATTTATTTATTTTCCTGTTGAATGGATGAGTTCTGGGTTCCCAGAATGCCTGCCTGCACGACAAGGACACATGAGGCGCTGAACATCTAGTTCTGTTAGCTGAAGTGTTTTATGGAAGAGATGAGTCAGGGCTGATTGCTCAGTTTACATAATACTCAGATTCTGTCCCTAAGCATATTGTCATGAATAAAGAGGAGAAATGGTTTCTGCAGTCACACTACAGGCACTCACCGGAATGATGACTCTTTCTGTGGATTTGTCTGAATGATGAATTTCTCCTCCTCCACTTTTTTCCCTCCTCCTAAAATATTCAATCTGTGTCATCTTCGATCATAAGTGTTAGGTCGATTTATTTAAGTTTAAGATATATTTTATTTTGAGAAGAAAATTAACACGTACAAAATTGATAGTACACTTTGAAAATCATTTGTTGATTGACTTTGCCGTTTCTTGGTAACTTTAGTCTTTTTTTTTTTGCACTCTGCTGCCCTCCTCTGTTGCTTCAAGTTACAACATGTTGGAAACTCTTCAGCAGCTTATGTGTGTGTTTTATTTTGCTTTTTTCACAGACTGCCAGCCTGAATAAGTTTCAGTCTGCAGTGAATGAAGTCATTAAAGCTGATCTACTGTCTGAAATAATTGAGGTCAGTGGGAACTGTAAACAAAACAGATTTCAACTGAAAAATGATGATGTTATTATACATGCTTTCTGTGCCATAAAGAACTGGTTTGTTTAGTTTTTTTTTTTTTTTGGTGTAGACATGTTTAATTGTCAGTGTAAACAGTACTATTTTTATACAACAGTCAGCATCATTTCCTCTTCCAGTAAAGGGAAATGACACGGGTACCATCATCTGTCGTAGACGCATCAGAGCTATTTGTAGAAAACTTTTTTATAATTTTACAGGCGGAGAAGTTTTTCAACACCATTCCTGAGACGGTGACCAATGAAACTGAGACTTTAGTTAAAAGTGAGTGAATACTAAATTTATCTCCACAAATAAAAGCTGCATAATTACTAAAAACAAAATTTTGCCTTTGTATTTCTAGCCAGCAAAGACCAGCTGAGCAGCATAAAAAAACAGGTTATGCCGATTACCCAGGACCTCCCCCTTTCAGCTTTGGATGATGCGTCAAAGACTATAATCCAGCTCCAGAGTGACATTAACACGTACTTCCCTGAAGAGAAAGCATTAGAGAATATTAGGTATAAACGATGGAAGTTCAATGTATGCAATAAATAAGAAAAAAAAGAAACAAAGCAAAACTTTCCAAATTACTGTAACATTATTTTGTTAGATGGAGTGTGTGTTTGGCCCTGTGCTTTGTGATCCTCCTGGTGGTGGTCTGCAACATCCTGGGTCTGATTGTAGGCCCTCTGGGTCTCTCTCCCAAGGTGAACCCCACCAACCGCTCCATGACCTCAAACTGTGGAGGCATCTTCCTCATGATGTGAGTGACGCTTGCTTGTCTACATTCATCTTTTTGGGAGTGTTTTTAAAGAGTTAAACCTGGATTTGATTACAGGAGCGCAGGGTTCAGCTTCCTGTTTTCCTGGCTGTTCATGATACTGGTGCTGGTGTTCTTCCTACTGGGTGGAAACACGTACACGCTGATTTGTCGACCATGGGACAATGGCCAGCTGCTGCAGGTAGAGATATACACAAATATATACATTTGAAATGCTTCATAATCCTTAAAGATCAAATCTGAATGCAAAATAAAAGCATAACTATTGATGACACAAAATCTTTTATATAAATATCTAGATATAAATGTTTTAACATGTGTCCATACCCTTTAGACTTTTTCTCATTTTTTTTCATGTTAGAACCATCACTAGTGCATTTTCCTGGAGTTTCATGTGAAAGACCAACTCAAAGTAGTCTATATCAAAAGGTTGGCGCCCAGTTGTGAATCTCCTTGAATAGCTGCATCTCTTATTGGATCATTTTTATGATTCTAGTTTTTTGTTTTTTCATATGCCAACAAAACACTGTGATAGCAAAGCGACCCAAACTATATTTCTTCTATTATACCGTACATTTGAAATGATTTGTNGCCACAGCCACTCTTTGGTAGTGGCAGTGTCCACGTGCTAAAGCTTCAAGATAAACAGATTAAAGGATCAGCTTGTAATTGATGATACTGGGTTGAGGTTAACCAGTTATAGGTGATTAGCCAGTGTGCACATGATCAAAGAAAACAGAAACAGACAGACAATTCATCCACCGTTTTAAAGTTATGCAAACTTTTGCTGCCCCTTTTAATGTTTACTAGGCCCAACTCTAGCTCCACGGCAACAATTATTAACATTAGTCATAATCAGTAGAAAGGTCTGTCTCTGCAGGTTCTGTCTCATCACAGTTCCTTTCCTGAAACTCTTTAATCTGGGGTGTTGTTCAGACAGACTGGCATCTGTGGTCTTGTTTTGACATGCTTCACTGAGAAGTGGCGCTGAAAAGCTTCCATTTGGATACTTCTGATAAAATTTCTCAGCTGTTTCCAATAACCCCCAAATGTTCCCTGAAATGTTCTTGCAGGATTCCTTGACATGCTTTGGATATTTTGTAACTCCCAATCCCGAGTGTATCCTCCTCGGCTTTCTTTCTCCACACATATCTAGTTGTGTGCCGTGTCATTTTGGCCGCTTTTCCCTCACAGATTTGACTTACTTTGCATGATCACGTGACTATAGAAGGGATTCTATTAGCTCTGGACGAAAATAAGTGACCTTGTTTGGAATCAGGTGTGGTCAGTGTGTATATATTTGTAATCTAAAAGAAACTATTCACACACACGCTTAATCCAGGATCTAGGAAACCGTTTCAGAAAGTTTGCCAATTACGTTCTTCATCTCTGTCCCCCACATGTTCCTTCTTCTGTTCCTGCCTCTCTTTCTCTGTGTTTGGTTTTTAGGACCCTCCCTTTCTCTCTCTTCTCCAATCCCTTTTCTCTCCCCTCCCTCCATCCTCTTTGTCAGAGCTGTGCACTCCAGCACACAGACAACTTCCCAACAAGAGCAGACCGTATCAGGTTGCCTCTAATGCCCTGAAATTCTCCCACTCCTCCCTCTGAAGAGCTCCGGATCAGGTGAACATAAGTACAACTTTGCTGTTCTGCTGAGTAAGGTGAGTTAGCTGAAAGGACATTACAAAATGTAACTTTTGCTGCTCTTCACAGTATCTTGTCTTCAAATCTATCCTGTTTACCACTTTGATCTTATCTTTTCCTTTTTTTTCCCGTAGTGGCCATGCTGTAATGACTTGTACCCAGTAACCAGGTAAGAACATTAAATTTTTCTGTTTTCATCGCATTTCTTATTTTTTTATTTTTTTTTTTTGTTCACTGTTGCCGTATTTAGTTAAATGCCTAAAGGTAAAAGTTTCCTTTCTGATTCATGTTTTCCAGCCACCACCACATCATTAACAAAGTTAGCACTGTCTTAAAAATTGGGCTCTACTGAAAGCCTTTTTGTTGATTTATATCTTTTGAGAAGCCATATACAATCTTAAATGTCAAATGTTACACAAAAAAATAGTTTTAGTTTTGTTCAGATTTAGAAAAAAAAAAAAAAAGCAAATTTCTGCGTATTATTCCCTGTGTCAGGGTTTGAAGTGTTAAGAGAGCACACAGAAAGACAAAATATGACAAGCTTCAGAACAAGCGTGGTTTGGGATAAACACAACTAATGCAGGTAACTAACTGCAGCTTATCTGCCTGTTTACCCTTTGGACACAGGTCTGTCAGGTTACAGTCATTTTCCTGACATTTCTTGGAACATTTAAAAGCCAACATCTACCACACTTCATTGTTTTAGAAGTCAAAACAATGAACTTCTAAAACATTTAAAAGTTCATTTATTTAACAGTTATAACTTCCTGTTTCCAAAATGTCACTGTCGTGGTTCTTCTTCTGAAAGACAACGTTGTTTATTTTCCCTGTCACTTCAGGGAAATTGTTTTATCATCTCTTTGTGTTTGTGTGACTCACTCTGTGGGTTTCAGTGATTCTTTTTTTTTTTTCTCTAATAACTGGAGCTATTTTCTTCTCTGAGTGCAGCATTGTATTCAGTCTGTACTTCTTTTTTCCAGGTACATTCAGGCGGTGCTCGCACCATGAGTTAATCACTCTGAAACTGTGACTTCTTCTTCCGATAAACATTTTCAATCTGGTTTAACCTGTGAAAATGCACCTATGTGAGAATATGTGGAGATGGCCATACAGCGGGGCAGTAGGAACGATGCTGCTGCTGCTGCTGCTGCTGGGGAGCATCTCGGCTCAGGGCGATTCTGCACAGCTCAGCTGTCCAGGTGCCGAAGTCACTCAGAACATCACCCAACCTCAGTACAACGGCGTATTAAACAAGAACACCGATGTGGTGTCTTTGGTGCCATTCGTCCACTCCTTTCTTTACACGGTCCAGCCTAACCCTTTTCCTGAACGTAAGTGAATCTGCTGTTGTCTTCTTGCTCCTCCAACTAAGAGTTTGCTTAGGACACACATAGATGTCCTGCTGCCAGCTTATGGACTAGCCACAATAAAATAGTCAGTTTTTATTGGTTTCCACTTGCTTGGGCAAGCTTTACCTATGGGCGGAGGAACTGGGACACCACATCAATCTCCTCACATAAACATCACAGAGGTAGTTAACCAGTAAGTAAATGGGATTTCTCGAAATTTGCCCAGTCAATCATTAACTTTTGTTTGCTGTCTTGACGTTAGATCTTTTGTTCCCTTGATCCTTCCAGGCCCTTGACATTTATTGAAGTTGCCCTGTAAAGCAGTCTCTGTTCCACTCATTCTTCCATATTGATTTCAGATAAGAGTCAAAAATCAGTCTGACAGTACAAGCTCATAGTTGACCCAATTGCTATTGATGTGTCGAGTACGATTTAAGCAAAAGCCACTTGCTGTTTAGAAAACCCAAAACCATACCAGTTAAACAAATGCGTAACAGAACACCGCCTTCCATCTGCCTGTGACAAAAAGCTAATTATTTCCTGACTTTTTCAAGTTTGTATGTGCCTCACTTTGATCACAATCCCCTGCACCGCAGGTTAGAAATGTATAAATGCGTGTACGTGGAAGAATAGGGGATTATATTTATAGCATGCTGCTTTCTGATGTCACACAGATGATAAATGAAACATACAAAGCTTGTTTGATCAGCACCTGCGCGTTTCTTCTCAGTTACCAGCACTGGCTTTTGTTGTCAACTAAATCCACAATACCAGGGTTTAGAGGTAACATTAATGACTGCCTTTGTATTGTGTTATCTCCCACTGAAGGCCGACCCGTCTCCTAGTAACCACAAGATGTCGGTGTCAGATTTCCACTCATACAATGTGAAATTTTTAAGATGTTTTATAAAGGATAGGACACTCTGTTCCTGTGGCCAGGATTTTTATACAGAGCTGACCAGACTAGAGAGGCAGGAAGCATGAAACATCAAATCAGTGTTCTTTGGAAATGCCTCACATTTATTCTTAAATTTCAGAAACACAAAGCCACTTTGTCTCTCATTTCTTCCCAGGCTTATTTCTGGAAATAATCAAGGATCCTCAGCAGGTCTGGTCAAACAAAGAGCTGATGACTGAAGTAAGTAAATGTGCTTGAATCTGAAATGTACACAATTTGGAAAATAAATATCTGACACGTCAACCTTTTTCTCATAAAGCGTATTTTGAATGAGAAATAGATTTCCATAATCTCATTTCATGCCAATGAGGCTATTGGCATGAAATTCACAGCAGTTGCTGGTAAATATCCAAGTAATGCCCACATGTGTTGAAATCAAAACAAGTCCATTAACTAAGTTATGATGTAGACTGGCACAGGGATTATGTACTGAACACTATAGTAGTAATAAGTAGTAAGTAAAAAAGCCTTTTTTTGTGAACTCGTGAGCTAAGCTCTTCAAGTGGGACTTAGACCCCCGTTTCTGCTTCAAATGTCTTGAAATCTTGAAGATTCCAGGAGTTTCTGCTATGCTATGTGAACTTTAGCTCTTTTAATAGATTTTCTATTGCATTCAAGTGAGGTGACTGACTGGGGCATTCCAGAACTTCTTCTCCAGGGTTTAATTTTCTGTGTGTCTAGGATTATTGTCTTGGTGAAAAATCCACCATTGAAATGAAATTTTCACACCAGACTGTTCTAGGCTCCAGACTTCACTGTTTTTGGCTTGGTGTTTTTAGAGTGATGTGCAAACACATTCCTGGTCCGAACATTGAGTTTGCATTGAAACAGAGAGTTCAATTTTGGTCTAATTTTATCAGATTATGTTCTCTAACTAAGCATGTGATTCTTGCAGAGCTTTTCAATAAAGCAAACTTAAATTTTGCTTTTCCTTCAGCAGTTGAGTCTTAAGCAGTGGTGGATGGCAGATAGAAATCGAGTGCCTAACTTACTGTTGACGTGGAAAAATGTAACCTGCTAACTGCAGATCTTTCTGAGCTCTCTGTTAGGAGTCGTTGGCTCTGGAGAAACTTTTCTGAGTTTATGTTAGAAATCTAGTGAGGAGAACCTGGCCATGACTGGTTCAGACAGTTACATTAAATTATTTCCACTTCCAGATTATGGCCTCAACATTGCTCACTAAAGCAGTTGGACATTTAGAAAGACTTTCATAAGCAAGACAGCATGTCAGTATGTTTTGCGTCATGAAATGTTGCACAAGTTAACTGCTTTTATTCACCATCACACACTTCTAGTAAAATGCTTTGGACATGAAATATCACAGTTTCTGGGCCATCAGTTAGGACCAAGCCATCTAACTTTAATTTGTTCTGAATGGGGTCAGGATTAGTTTCTAATTACTGACAGATTTCAGCTAGTTCCTTAGATTTTATGTCTTTTTCCAGTTTCTTTCTTCATGTGCTCAGTGTTTATTGGATTGTTGAGCTAAGAGTCTGTGACTGTTGAACATTGGAAAAAAGCCTGAATGCTCTGAAGACTGCTAAGACTGCCATCCTCATGGTTGTAATATGTCAAAACATTAAAGAGAGAACTTGTTTGTTGGTGTCTCACTGGGATCTGACATCATATGACGCCACAAAGACCTAATTATTGCATGTGCTTTTGCATTCAGATCCTCACGTATGAAGTGGGTTTCCTAGTGTGCATCGCCATTGGCATCTTGTACATTGTCCTGATGCCCATAATTGGTTTCTTCATGGCTTTCTGTCGCTGCTGTGGCAACTGTGGGGGGAAGATGTACCAGAAGCAGACATCCTCCACCAACTCTCTCAGAAGAATTCTCTGCTTCAGCCTATTTGCAATTACAATCATTATCCTGTGAGTATGTGTGTGTGTGTGTATGTGTGTGTGTATGTGTGTTTTCAAGAGACATAATGAGAAGTTCATTCAAATGTGTGCAGCTCACTGCATGTGTGCGTCTCTTGGGTAAGCTGTCTATTCATTAAGCAAATTTATCTGTTTGTACATTCATGTGCTGTTTTTGAACTTTCTCTGTTTCTCATTGCAGTGCTGGTAACATTTGCATGTTCAGAAGCAACGAAGATCTTAAAGAGAGTGTGAACCAGAGTCCGTTGCAGCTTAACAATGCATTAGGTGACATGCACAGCTTCCTGGTGTCTGTGCCACAAGTAAGTGAAAATATATGCAGGTCAAAGCGTTGACAGCTGGCAGTTTGGCAGTCGTTATCAGCTCATCTTTTTTTATTCAAACTGCTTTTAAACCATGAATGATACAGTTTTGCTTGGTCAAAAAAATTCCCATGGGGAAGTTCTGCCATTAATATTCAAGAAGCTGACATGTATTACACAGACATGTAAAAGTCTCCACACCCATTGATCAATGCTACTTTTTGTCTCATAACAAACAGACATTTACTATATTTTATTTCCTTTATGTTTATGTGGTAGATCAACACAAATAGTGATTATTATGAACTGAATGTAAAATGATACATATTTATCAGATTTTTTAATGAATAGTACTTCAGTTACTCCCATGCCAGTAATTGGAGTAATCACCCTTTGTCCACCATTGGACATCACCCATAGAGGAGCAACTGCAAATTAAGTATTTAACTTGTTGAGAAAGCTGATTCTTTTGACTCAGGAAGGGACAATACAAATGCACACCACACTTTTCAGATTTTCAACCGAAAGAAATTCAAACATTTTTATGTATTGTATTTCTTTCACTTCAAAATTATGCCTCTACCACATGAAATCCCACTAAATAGTACAATCGATCAACTTCAAGGCAATGTGGATTAAATTAAAAAAATATCCTTACATTTGTCAACTGAGTTAGATCCAGTTCTTTATTTTTGCAGTGTCAGTATGCTCATGTGAAGAGAACAGGGTGGTACCTGGCTTAGAGATATTATAAACTCATGTGATCTATTGGACTGCATATTACTGTTTAACCCATAAGTACGCACTTCAGCTGTTTAATTTTCCGTTGTTTGACTTCAGCAAGTGGATAATGTGGTGAATGAGAGCTACAGAACTGTGGAGGAGATCACCAGGAACTTAGACGGTAAGAACAGGGAACTGAAACGACTAAAACAGAGGAACCACTGTATTGCCTCAACTGTCACAAACTGAGTTGTTTGGGTGTTGCAGACATCGGACGCCAGTTGGGGGAAAAAATCCAGCAGCGCTTTAGAGGAACTCTTGACCCAGCTCTGCAGTCGGTCAAACTTCTACACAATGGTATGAGTTCCACGCCTGACCAGGTCTGGGCCATGAGCGCATGCAAATGCGTTCGGTCATTTGATGTTTGCAAATGAACATCTCTGCTTCCTGCTCCACGTGGCGTTAAAATGTTTTTGTACATGCTGTGCATTTTACTTTTCTGATCAGACGTTTTAATCGGCAGTTTTAGGAATAAAAAGTTACATAATACAGAGCCAAGTACAGACAAGTCAGCTGCTCCCACTGAACTATAAACCGAGCAGTCAAGAAGGCTCCTGACTGAGCCTTTGTGTGGAATAGTTGTTTTGTTGTAGTTCGACAAAGAGGCGATTTCAGTGCAGAGTATACTTGATCTCATTGTACTGCTTCTGATTCCTATAACATTGAATGTTTGGGCTCTTTGGGAAGAAGAGCTTCCCAACGAGGACTTTGGGAACAACTTTGGGATGTCCTTCCCAAGGAAGAAGAGCTTTTTGGCTGTAACCACTTTACCACTTTAATGTGTAAAATGGTTACACATTAATGTTAATGTGTAACCACTTTAATGTGTGATTGCACATTAAAGTACAATCACACTTTAATGTGATTGCACTTTAAAGTGCAATCTTCTATATTCTATAGAAGATGCCATAGAATATTTGCATCTTCTATGGCTGGAAGCTAAGGCGTCACCCTTCTTCTACGTCCTTAGTGACCGTAAAGTCTGCTTTATGGTTTTCAAGAAATAGAAACCTGTTATGCAAGCATTCCTGTGCCTGGGCATTTGTTTTTATTATCAGATTTTATCCTCAGGTGTAAAACGGAACAACGTAATTGTAGAAGTTCTCATTGTAATTGTCATTGTAATTGCTGTTACGCTGGATTTGACAAAGCGGTCTGCAAGTACAGGGTTCAAGCCATTTACATAACTCATTGGAAAGTTTGTCACTTTTCTACAATAAGCTTAAATTTGCCTTTCCAAGCAAAATGTACATGATGTCATTTATTGACAGCTCTGGTAAATGTACATAAGGGCTGAAGGTAAATTCATCTTTGTTGCGGAAACTTAATCTCACACACTCAAAAAAAAATCAAACTTATTGTTTGAGTACATTTATTGACTGTGGGAAAGAAAATGTCTTTTTTTTTTTTTCAGCTAAGATTTAATGTTTTAAGTTAATCTGAATACCTAGGAGAATTACTTTAGTAATTCTTGACTCCGTGGTTCCCTAAGGCATAAATATGACATTAAAAACCCATGAAACAAAAAAAGCCACTTTTCAAAGTAGGAAAAACAAGAGAACATACCATTACCAAGGGCAGATGTAAGCTGATCATAAGTTTTGAAGTGACTACAAGTGACTACTTGCCTAAACTTGCCCATATCTACATTGGGAACAAAAATAGAGAAAGTTTCCACACACATTGAGGAAGATGTGCTGGCCATTTTTCCCCTTCACCATTTTGTAGTTTTGTAGTTTCAGTCTTTTTCTATGCAGCTTCATTCAGGATGACAACAGGATGTCATTTCTTCTAAGAGTACAGTTTGATCAGAGGATCAGAACTAAAATGAACAAAATATTCCACCAAATCTTCAGAAAATAATGCAGTATTACAGTAAATTGTACATGAAACTTGAACATTTTTGTGGCTATTTATCCTCATAATTCATAAAAATGCCTACAAACAAGAAAAAGTGACACCCAATGGTGTAAGTAAATGGGTATAAAGAAGACATAGGAAGGGACAATATGGTAATGAGAATTGCTGCTTAAGACGTTTGTACAACTAAAGCCAAGGGAGCTAAAAACAATCTCCAGAGCTCATGTATTTTATTGCTTTTACAAGTCTTTACCAGGAGTGCCACCTAACTGTGAACTGCTTTGTAGTTATTTGTTTTCCACGGTGACACCTTGTGTAGAAAACCCTTTATAGAAGTTACTAGAATTAATGAAAATGAGTTTCTAGATCAAAGCCTGTTAAAAACACAAAGGTCTGTAAAGAGTGTTTAAAATGATCACTGATTAGTGGCTTATTTGTGTGTGTGTGTGCGTGTGTGTGTGTGTGTGTACGTGTGTGTGTGTGTACTTTTTGTTTGTTTGTTTGAATGTGCAGATTGTTTGACCACCAATGACCAACTTGACAAGTTGAACTCATCACTAGCCCAACTGCAGTCCAGCATAGACCGTACTCAGGCCAACATCACCGTTGTCAGAAATCGGCTTACTCAGACGCTGTCCAGACCAGAATGCAAAGGATGTCACAACCTAACAGCAGACATGAAGAAACTAACGCTAAACATCACCATTTCTGTAAGTGCTGGTTTTCTGTAGCCTAAAATATAACATGAATCATTCTTGTCTGATTTATTTATTTTCCTGTTGAATGGATGAGTTCTGGGTTCCCAGAATGCCTGCCTGCACGACAAGGACACATGAGGCTCTGAACATCTAGTTCTGTTAGCTGAAGTGTTTTATGGAAGAGATGAGTCAGGGCTGATTGCTCAGTTTACATAATACTCAGATTCTGTCCCTAAGCATATTGTCATGAATAAAGAGGAGAAATGGTTTCTGCAGTCACACTATGTTTGACGCAGGCTGAGACGCTCACCGGAATGATGACTCTTTCTGTGGATTTGTCTGAATGATGAATTTCTCCTCCTCCACTTTTTTCCCTCCTCCTAAAATATTCAATCTGTGTCATCTTCGATCATAAGTGTTAGGTCGATTTATTTAAGTTTAAGATATATTTTATTTTGAGAAGAAAATTAACACGTACAAAATTGATAGTACACTTTGAAAATCATTTGTTGATTGACTTTGCCGTTTCTTGGTAACTTTAGTCTTTTTTTTTTTGCACTCTGCTGCCCTCCTCTGTTGCTTCAAGTTACAACATGTTGGAAACTCTTCAGCAGCTTATGTGTGTGTTTTATTTTGCTTTTTTCACAGACTGCCAGCCTGAATAAGTTTCAGTCTGCAGTGAATGAAGTCATTAAAGCTGATCTACTGTCTGAAATAATTGAGGTCAGTGGGAACTGTAAACAAAACAGATTTCAACTGAAAAATGATGATGTTATTATACATGCTTTCTGTGCCATAAAGAACTGGTTTGTTTAGTTTTTTTTTTTTTTTGGTGTAGACATGTTTAATTGTCAGTGTAAACAGTACTATTTTTATACAACAGTCAGCATCATTTCCTCTTCCAGTAAAGGGAAATGACACGGGTACCATCATCTGTCGTAGACGCATCAGAGCTATTTGTAGAAAACTTTTTTATAATTTTACAGGCGGAGAAGTTTTTCAACACCATTCCTGAGACGGTGACCAATGAAACTGAGACTTTAGTTAAAAGTGAGTGAATACTAAATTTATCTCCACAAATAAAAGCTGCATAATTACTAAAAACAAAATTTTGCCTTTGTATTTCTAGCCAGCAAAGACCAGCTGAGCAGCATAAAAAAACAGGTTATGCCGATTACCCAGGACCTCCCCCTTTCAGCTTTGGATGATGCGTCAAAGACTATAATCCAGCTCCAGAGTGACATTAACACGTACTTCCCTGAAGAGAAAGCATTAGAGAATATTAGGTATAAACGATGGAAGTTCAATGTATGCAATAAATAAGAAAAAAAAGAAACAAAGCAAAACTTTCCAAATTACTGTAACATTATTTTGTTAGATGGAGTGTGTGTTTGGCCCTGTGCTTTGTGATCCTCCTGGTGGTGGTCTGCAACATCCTGGGTCTGATTGTAGGCCCTCTGGGTCTCTCTCCCAAGGTGAACCCCATCAACCGCTCCATGACCTCAAACTGTGGAGGCATCTTCCTCATGATGTGAGTGACGCTTGCTTGTCTACATTCATCTTTTTAGGAGCGTTTTTAAAGAGTTAAACCTGGATTTGATTACAGGAGCGCAGGGTTCAGCTTCCTGTTTTCCTGGCTGTTCATGATACTGGTGCTGGTGTTCTTCCTACTGGGTGGAAACACGTACACGCTGATTTGTCGACCATGGGACAATGGCCAGCTGCTGCAGGTAGAGATATACACAAATATATACATTTGAAATGCTTCATAATCCTTAAAGATCAAATCTGAATGCAAAATAAAAGCATAACTATTGATGACACAAAATCTTTTATATAAATATCTAGATATAAATGTTTTAACATGTGTCCATACCCTTTAGACTTTTTCTCATTTTTTTCATGTTAGAACCATCACTAGTGCATTTTCCTGGAGTTTCATGTGAAAGATCAACTCAAAGTAGTCTATATCAAAAGGTTGGCGCCCAGTTGTGAATCTCCTTGAATAGCTGCATCTCTTATTGGATCATTTTTATGATTCTAGTTGTTTTTTTGTTTTTTTTTCATATGCCAACAAAACACTGTGATAGCAAAGCGACCCAAACTATATTTCTTCTATTATACCGTACATTTGAAATGATTTGTTAGAATACAGTTTCTTTACATACCACTATTCCAAAAAAAAAAAAAAAATACAACCAAATAATTTCAAAGAAATGTTTACCTTTTATACAGGCTTTTAAGGAATATGGAATATGCTTCTATGGATTAAAAGATTCCTGAGTCACTGTCTTTCCTGCTTACAGTTCATTGATACTCCAGGTTTATTCCCAAACTTCGAATTAGGCTCCACTTTTGGACTGAAGAGCAAACTCAACTTGTCCACTGTCTACAGGTATTCATTGCCACTTCAACTCTAATGCAAACCCTCATAAACCATCCATACACAGTTTATGCATCAGTGTTTAATAATGATAGCGTGAATAGTCAATGTGATACAGCAAAAGGCTAATGTCTGATTCATAGATTGCTATTCAGTGCTAAATTAAAGGGCTATTTCACTGTTCTTTAAACAATCTAAACATCATTTGACCATCTCTGGTTCAAAATGTAAAATAACTTCAAAGTAAAATTTGTGATTTATGAAAGCTTTATTCACATTTTGGTATTAGAGTCAGATCAGATTAACCACCACTGATCACAGTGGTGATCAAACAAGTATCTACTTGTTTGGCTTGAGTGATACTGATACAACCGATACAATCACAGTTGTCTCAGTGTCTGGCCTTTAATTTGTCAAGACTATTTGTGTGGGCGAAGCTTATATTTGATGTCTGCCTTTCCAGAGACTGTCAGAAAAACCAACCTTTGTGGACGACGTTTCACTTGTATGAACTTATAGATCTTGGAAGCGCACTCAATGTGTCTACAGTGAGTTTTGTTGACGCTATCTCGTTTTAAGCATTTTTTTTTTTTTTTGCCCTTTTACTTGCATGTATTAAATATTTCCCCTAATGATCTCATGCTCACAGTACACAGCCCAGATCGACAAGGAGTTTGAGAATACAAATATCACTCTGTCTTCAGTCAATATCCTGAGCCCTGACATGATAAAGAAACTTGAAAACACCTCTTCCAAAGCTACAGATTTCAACATTACGGCTATCACGCAGCAGGTAAAGCTTATTCCCATGTAGAGTTGTTGTTATTATTATATGTATTTCTGTGCAACCGGTGACCCTTTACTTTCTCTGACAGATGGATGACATTTTAAGAATCAATTTGAATACAACAGCGGAAAAGGTTGATAACTTGAGTCTTCAACAAGTGAGTCTCGTCACATTAAGCCTAATTTATATTGAAAAATAAAAGTTTTGTTTCTTCCATTTCTAATGTTTATTCTAACTTTCTGTCCATTTCTAGCCGACCAGAATTAAAGATGAACTTCAAACTGAGACTCTGAAACTGAGGCAAATTCAAGCCGACATAGAGATGACCATCTTTCCTCAAGTGGTGAGTGCCGGGGTTCGTCTCTAATGATACCTGTTCGCGTTCTGCCACCCACTCGTGGGCATTTCGCTTGTATTAACGAGACGACCACTGCTTTCTGCGCCACAGATAAACCTCAAATCATCCATCAGGAACCTTCAGTCCTCTTCAGAAAAAATCAGCGTGAGTGCATTGACCAACATCTAGATCTGCAGAAAGCAGAAATCTTTCATTAATTCTCCTCTGCGCTTCATTCTTGGTTTCATTCGGTTCTCTCCGGCCCTTTCAGAGAACAGTGGGGGAGGTGCTGAGGAGCACTAAAGCAGCACAAGACTTTCTCAACACAAATACAACACAGATTGTAAAGACCGTGAGTAGAGCCGCGAGTCACATGAGTTTGAAGAAATGTGCTCCATGTGGTCTGTTAATGCCTGAGGTCATTTAGGAAGTGGGGAAGAGGAAAGTGGGAGGGCCATGGATTACTTATTATGGGTGTGTGGAGTGGAAACAGTGTGTTTGTTGGTTCCATATCCGCAGACCATTTGGTTTGCTGCTGAATTTATCTTGAGTTATCCACTTATGTTGTAGCAAAGCACTATTTATGTAGATTTTGTTCCTAACAGTATACATTTGAACACTTTGGAATTTAGAAGTGTCTTTTGCACAGTTGCAGTAAAATCAGGATGGATGAGATACTTTTTGCCTTCAAGTGACCATCTTCTTTTTTATTTTTCCTCACCTTTTGATTGCCTGACCATCTCGGGCTGAAAGTTAAATGCTCAAACTACAGCCTGTTAGTGACCTCAAGTGGTCAAATACCATTTTGGTTCACCTGGTCTGGCATTCTGTGGTTAGTGACATCATTATGGAGTCATCACTGCAACAATTATTTATACATGTTTACATTTCTGGACATAATCATGCCTCAGAATAGTTCCAATATGTTTAAAATGGCATTTGACTGGCTAAGCTAGAGATCAAATTGTATATGTTTTGCACAGAAAGGCAGTTATTTACTAAATGCTGCATAATTAATATGCCATCATATATGATGGTGGTGTAAATGTCCAGAAGTGTAATGTAGTTCAAATCAATCTCAGACCTAAAGTGGAACCAAATCTGGATCAGTCTAAGAACAGATTAACATTTATTGAAACCTTTGCCTTTGTTTATTGTTCATGATACACCCTTTAATCCAACATTTGTGTAGCGCTTCAAATTACTACTTAAATCATTTTTTTGCAACTTTTAAATGAAGAGCTTCATGTTGAATTTGTCATATTTAACCCCACAGGTACTTTTAATTTCTGAACAAAAGTCAAATCAGTCCTGTCGCTGAAAAAAAAGGGGCCATCTCACAGATTTTTATTAGAATTCATGTTATTTCTGTATTTTGGACAAGTAAAATTCATGGAGTCTAACCAATTTTTTTTTTCCCCCCAAATCCTAGGAAAGTAGGAGGTTTCTAAATTGCCAGCTGGATTACGTCAGTGCTTATACTGACTGGGCCAAGACTATGGTAAAAGAAACTCTTCAGATCTTTTATTGGCAAATGAATGCATTGTGTTTGTAAAGTGTTTTTTGAGCTGCGTTCAATTTCCCTCAGATCACCCAGCATGTCGGCCGCTGCGGGCCTGTTGCCGGGGTTGTAGACACCATTGACACTATCGCTTGTGATAACATGGTGGAGTCTTTGGTGAGGAGAACAAACTTCTTCCTAATTTATTCTTTATTCTTGAGACTACTTGTTATTTTCTAGTTTCTTAAATGTTTTTTTTTTTTTTTTAGAATGCGTTCTGGTTCAGTCTGGGCTGGTGCCTGGTGTTCTTCATTCCCAGTATTATACTTTCCATGAAGCTAGCAAAGTACTACAGGAGGATGAGATACTCTGATGTTTTTGAGTAAGTAGTGGGAAATGTGTAGGGGATTTGTGTGACTGAATCAGGCTGAATTTGCTTATTAATTTCTCTGTCTTCAGAAATCACATCGTTATGAACCACATCCCTCGGGCTCAGATGAAAATCACCTGAGGATGGGACGGCACGTGCGTGGGGCAGATTTAAAGGTCTGCAGGCACAAGTGTTGTGTTTGAGAAAATCAAAGCACATGGGACACCACAGCACAGATGTGGCACATTGTCACTTGGGTAAAACAACAGAAAAAGAAAGAATTAGAACTAACATATCTACTTGAATATTTTGTAAGTTTTGGTTTTTACTATAGCGTGGAGAGGGAAACCTGACCACAGTGTGGTACATTTCATATAGCCCGTGTTTCCC
The DNA here is from genome assembly GCF_000485575.1 of Poecilia formosa. Classification (NCBI taxonomy): domain Eukaryota; kingdom Metazoa; phylum Chordata; class Actinopteri; order Cyprinodontiformes; family Poeciliidae; genus Poecilia; species Poecilia formosa. Next base: position 556,203 of record NW_006800244.1, on the reverse strand, counting down.
TTTTAAAGCCATCTAGAGGGATTCTGATGATATACGAGAACCTCAAAGAATGTTGTTTTTTTTTTTATTTCCTGGCTGAAATCAGCCTCATCAGGCATATTTCTTGTTTCTAGTTGATTACATCTGTATATATGTTGACGCACAGTTCTACGTTTTAACATTATTTGTGGTTTAGCAGCTTGTTGACAATGGGAAACACATTTTATTTTTGACTGAATTTCTATTTTCATTTGCACTAATGTTGGGAACAAATGTTTTCTGGGTTCAGTGTACTTAGTTGACTTGCAAATAGTTTTACCCATATCATTGCTGCTGTTTACTTACTTTACAATGTCATTAAATTTCTTTCTTTTTTTTTTTTATCGTGAGTAGTAATTTCTTTTGAATAATGTTAGGTATGTTTGATTGGTGTTGATTATTGTTCTACTTTGTTCTGCAGAGTAAATTCTGTTCTTTTGTTGTGCAGCACTTTATGCCATTTGATTGTGATTTTTTATAAAGGGTTGAAACATTTCTGTCAGCTGTTTTCCATACAGTGAATAAAAAAAACACTAATCAATCATCATATTTTGTGCAATTTTATTATGGTGGTTTCTATCTTGATCAAAAAGCAGAAAAGTGTTTTTCATGGTGCAAATGGCTAGAGGTAATTTTTGCAAGGCACATGAACTTTTATCCCCCTGCTACGTTGAGAAGAGTGAATAATCTTTTGCATTAATGTGCTACAACAAAAATGGGACAAATATTCTTTAAATTTGATTAAACACGACTTGTTACAGAAAACAGATGCTCTGCCTCTCCACTGTGACGTCTACCATGCACGGCTCTCATATTAGAACGGCCATGCAAGAAGCTCAATATGGTGTTTCCTTTCTGTTCTAAACTTTTAGTTTTTTTTATGTTTCACAACCAACCGCAATCTACACATCATGCACCAATATGACAAGGTAATGGCCCATATTAAAGCTGCTGGTTGCTGCTGTAATTTACACTCAGAAAATCAGAAGCCATAACTTCAAAATCAGGACTATGGACTCACAGCTTCGGGCCAGTTTTTGCATTCTGTTGGCACTCTAACAGTGTTTTCTTTAGTGTTGCTGGGGATTTTGTTTTTGTGATAGAAGCTAAGAAAGAAAAAAATACCTTTACCATGAGTTCTTCCTACAAACATAGAAGAATGTGTCCTGGAGAACAGAGGCTAAAATGACACTTTTCAAACACTGTTTGCAAAAGAAAACTTAAGACTTGGGCAGAAGTTTACCTTCCAGTAGGACCATGACCCTAAGCATAATACCAGAACCGCAAGACCTAAAAATCGACACCCTCCATTCAGTCTTACTGAACTTGATCCAAATTACAAAGAAAAATGGACAAAATCAGTTTAAAGATGTGCAAAGTTATTGGAAACAGAGTAATAGTTGTGCATTTATATTTGCTTTTTCTATTGTTAATAGATTCCTAGGAATTCATTGAAGTCTGTAGATGTAAAGTGACAAGATGGGGGGGGGGTGGAAGCCATATTTAATCCACATTTTAAAAAATAAGTTAAACTTGGAAGTCATTTGCTTGGCTCATAAAAACTTTTTGATATTTATGTAAATAAATGTTTTAGTCTTTTGATTTAGGAAAATTAACATCAAAGTAACTAAACCCCCCCCCCTCAATTTTAAACATGCAAGTCTGAACTCTCAGCATTGTCTTCACTAATTGTTGTCAAACCAAAACAGTTTCCAAAGTTACAGCAGTATGCACATAATGTTACCCTTTAATAGAGCCGTCTCCCTCTAAAGCAATCTGTTTTCAACAACACATCTGTCACCGCTGTCCAAAACTTGTTTGCATAAGTAATGCTCTGCCAATCAAGATGGAAATGCAATAACGACCTTCGGAGGAAAAGCTCAAACTCAATTTGGAGTCAATGATCCATGATGGGGAAAAAAACAAAGCAGGAGCAGAATCGTGTCTATCAAATCTGTGGTCTGAATCAGCTAAGTCGCTTAAAATTCATCATCACCCCCTCCCCCTGAAACATTTTAGTTTCAAGGTTGATGGATCTTTGTTGCACATTGACTTGACATGTGATGAAAATGTGTTGCAACGCAGTCATCCCTCTCACGTTGCATCAATTTGTGCCGCTCTGTAGGGTGATCCAGAAGCTCGAAGACAGACAGAGGACGCGGCACCAGGGAGCAGAGAACGGGAGCCTTGTTGAGATGCACTATTGCTTAAAGCAGGCTATAATTAGGACAAGTGAATCGATGACATTACAGCACAAGCGTGACCCGAAACTGTGTAATAAGAGACGCAGGATGCCGGGGAAAAAAAAGATCACTGAGGGGGAACAAATGTCAGATCAAGTGGAAGAGGAAGAAACAATGAGGCAATATCGGCTTCTGCAGCTTTTTGCAACCAACCTTTTCTTTTCTTGCCTATTATAACTGAACCTCCTTTCTTGTGTTCTTCGAATGGAGAGGAGGAACTAGTCACACACTTTCTACGTCTGCTGCTGTGATTACATCTTCTCTCCTTCATGTGGAAGCTGACATTTAGCTGCGAGAGCCCCACAGAAGCACCCAGTGTCCCACATCTGCTCCACTTACAGTCATGGGGTCTTAAAGTGTAACTAAAAAAAAACAAAAAAAAAAAACAGGAACATGGAAACACTGCAGCTCTAAGTGGATTTGGCTGAAGCTCTGTCACCGTTTTAAGCGTATGGCCAGGTTTCAAAGTTAGTAATTCAATACTCTGGAGCTTAATGCCTTTATTTATTGTTCATAGTGAACAATTTCTGCTTTGATCTGTGAGACAGAATGTAAACAAAAGGTGAACAAACCAGAAATACTTCAAATGTGTATCGTTATCAGGCTTGAGCTGAGTCACGATGACTGTAAAGGCCATAACATAAAGTTTAAGTAAATGTATATTTTTCATTTTGGTGTGCAAACATTTTCTTATTTTTTGGCTTAAAATAAACAACATTCACATTTATTAGAAAATAATACTGCAAATATAGTTCACATGTAGTAATCTGCTTAGTCATCATCACACCACGACTGAATGCTGCCCTGTTTAACTTTTTTTTTTTCTGTTTTGATATGAATAGCATTTTTAAATGACTTAATAAAGATGCTCTCATTCAAATCTTTACTGTTTTCAATCGTCAGAAGGAAAAGCAAAAATCATTTTTACATCCTGCAAAAATACTGTAACGTTTCATGTTTAGAGAAAATCCTGCAGGAGACAATAAAACCGACAGCGGAAACATTTATCTTTTCAAGATGCTAAAATGGTTTTTATTGCCAACAAAAACACCTCGCGTTCCCACTTTAGACAGACTGGACAAGCAAATCACTTGGTTCAGACGGGAATCTCATTTTTACTTTTAATAGCATAGAAACATATGCTGATAAATACTTTTAACTTGTTAAACTTTTTAAACTCCTCCAGTAAACATTGGCAAAAAAAAAAAAAAAAAAAAAATCAAAGTTACAATATGGATCTGAAGAAATGAACATAAACAGCAGCAGTAAACAGGCAGAGTTGAAGGCAAATTAACACTGAACAACCAAGCAGGCAGTCTGAGCGGCCTGTGTGGGGGAAGTCAGGGAGTTCCCAGAGAGTCTCAGTTCACGTTCGGCACACTGATCTGAAATCAGCCCGTCGGTTCTGTCACAAACTAAGACACCAGAGCGACGAATCCCAAGAATTTCCGAGTGACTTCAAAAATCGAGGGGGAAAGGAAAGCACACGGATGCTGGGGAGTATTCTCCCTCGGGAATACGAGGGAGCTGCTGCAGAGATGCGGCAGAAATGTGACACCGCTCTGTCAGCTGAAAGGCACCGACTGTCCTGCAGCTCTTTGAAGTCTGATTGTCACGTATAAGAGTCTCGTTGAGCCACACCCACACAGACCTTAGTAGTCTTTAAAAGTTTGGTTCAAAAATAAATAAAAATATTATGGATGTTTCCATATTTTAGTACAAAATGCAATCTTTTTTTTTTTTTTTTTTTTCAAACTAAAACACTCTCTTCACCCATCCTAAATCAGAAAAGCTCAATCTCAACAGAACCGTCCGGAGTTCAGAGCAGTCAACACTGACTGGTGAGATATAAAAGTGCAAAGCCAAGAATTCAGAAAGCTTATCATCTCTAATAACATTTTCCACAGTGGTTCCAAGAAGGACAACGCATGAGATCTTACGCAAGGGACACGGAGACCGGTTTGGTCCGAACATGTCCCTCCCACGCGCGCGTACACACACACACACACACGCGCACGCACGCACACGCAAACACTTGAATCTCAACAAGATTAGTGCCGAAAATTTAATTTAAAGTCCAAAATGTGAGTCACTTTTCCTGGGAATGTAGTCTGGAATGTCCCGTGAGTTGGGTTTAGAGGGGACAAGATGGAGCCTGGAAGGGAAAATGGACGACACCGAAGGGAGAAACGGACTGCTGGATGTTTTGGTTGTCATGTCGGGGCAAGCCGATCAAAGCGGAGTTAATGTTTAAGCCCGTTTAATTAGTTGAATGTGAAACTAAAAGTCAGCAGTAGAACCTTGACCCCGCCTGTCTTACCTCTCTTTGAGCAAACAACAACAGAAAGACGGCTCTCTCCGTTGATTACCATCTGCATGGAAGCACGCCACTCAAGTTAAAAAGGGTTAAAGACAATATAATACACCCCCACATGTAGTTAAGATGTTTTTTTGGACCACTCTTTAAATACTGCATAGGTTAAAGTTACTCAAGTAGATGCTGTTAAGGCTTTGGAGATAAATAACACAACAAGAAAGGAAGGAAGCTTTAAAAATAATCCAGACCTATCCCTTCAAGTCTGAATTAGTGGCATTGTTACTTATCAAGCAAATTAGTTATACTGTCTTATTACAGTCACCTATATGTCACCGTTGTAATTTAATAAGGCTGATATTAAATACGCTGGTGCGAGAACAGTTTCATTCTCATGCAGTTAAGGTTTAAGTGATAAATAACCCTGTAGATTCTGTATTTACACTAAAAGGTCAACTGCATTATGTACACTTGAGTCTTCAGTAGTCAGTTCAGAGTTTCCAGTTGTCAGATTTGTTCTGACGACCTGCTAAAAGCCACCTCACTAGTGTCAGTTCACTGATGAACATTTAACTTAATCGTATCTTTGTGCTAAAGTACATTCAGTTCGGACATGTTTCGTTCTCTGTCAAGTTTGTTTGGGTTTATGAAAATCCACCTGGGTCTGCAGGTAGAGCGTTTGTGTTGGGAGACGATTTCAGCTCCCGCGTCTCTGTGCGAGGAGACGGAGTGTCTGCGTCGGACACGGAGCTCGGCCGAAAGGTGGCCTGGCGGGGAAGAGCCGGCGGCGGGTACAATGGCGACTGGAGGATGTCGGCGTACCGCTGGCTGGGCTTTGTCTCCCTCTGCAGAACTTTTCTCAGCAGCGGCTTCAGCTGCCCGATGGCCAGCTGGCTGCTGTGGGGGTCTGCAAATGGAGCGGGGGACGGAGAGCTGCAGGGAATGTTTTTGAGCACCAGGTTGAGGATGGTGGTGACGGTGTAGTCCTCGGGGCACAGCGCCCACAGCAGGTCCAGGTAGGGGTCCAGCTCCCGGTGCTGAGACACCTCGCACAGCAGGGCGTTGAAGATCTCCTTGTTGAGCAGCGGGCTCTGTTTGCAGAACTGCTGGGCCACCTGGGTGACCCGCTCCCACTGGCGCTTCACCATGAGGATCCGCAGCGCCTGCAGGATGGCATTGGGCCGCCCGCTGGCCAGCAGCAGCTCCACCTCCAGGCCCTGCCGCTGCTCTGTGTCCGTGTCCAGGCTGGACAGGACCCACAGTGCCCGCCTGTAGAGGGGAACGTTGTTCTCCCCGCTTTCCCCGCCTCTCCCACTGGGGAAACCCCAAGAGGACGAAGCCAGGCTGAGTCCCAATGCCGCCGAGCCCTGCTGCTGCTGGGAGAGCTGCAGGAACCTCGGCAGCCAGCCGGGCTGAAAGCGAACGACTGACTGGCAGAGAAGCTCAAACACAGGCAGGGCAGCTGGGGAGGTCGTGACCTTACAGTTATTATCCCCTTTCAGGCTGGGGCTGTGCTTTGACTGCCCGTTCGTGGCGGGATGGGAGTTCGGGCAAGGAGTGAGGACCATTTTCCACACATCTGGGGCGGCCCTGCTGGACAGGGAGCCCTCCCCGTTGTGGTGCAGCTGCAGGGCAACCTGAGCAGCGCTCCACGCCTGGCTGGGGAACATGCTGAAGATGGAGTTCAGGTAGAGCAACGCTTCGCCGTCCAGTTCGGAGGACGACAACAGCCTCACCACTTCTTTCTCCACCAGCGTCCCACCCACTGCCTCCACCTCTTTCACACCCCCCCTCACTAAACTCCCCTTCAGCTCCTCCAGAGCCACCAGAGCCCTCAGCTCCCCCTCCAGAGAGCACATTAACTTCTCCTGCCCTGCAATATAGTCACCTCCTCCATTTTGCAGCGACTCCGTCTCCGTCCTCCTCAAGCCTGAGTTGAGGTAGTTCCTGAGAATGGAGGCCAGAGAGATGGGAGCCTGGAACCGTCCTCCCTTCTTCAGGGACTCCACGGTGAGCTGCGTGCTGCTGAGGCTCCTCTGCTGGTAGTACTTACACGCCTCCTCAAAAATGGCCTCAACCAGGACGGCTCCGGACTGATTACTCTCAGCCGGACTGAGGCCCAGGACTTTCCCCGTAGAGTCCTTATCTGCGAGCATGAAAAGTCCAGTTTCCGAGAGCAGAAAGGGAGTCCGTCTGTCAGCCTGGTTTGTGTATAACAACCCCTCTCTTTTCAACGCAATCTTTTGCAGCTCTCTGCCACAGTTCACCTCCATCAGATGCAGGGTTTTCCCGACTATTAGCGCCGCTGTGTTCACGTAAAAGCACAGGCTGGTGTGAGTGTCTGCTTGAGGCGTGAAGTTGTCCGCCAGCTTGTACACCCGCCGCAGCATCCCGTCCTCCTGCAGGAGGTACAGCCAGCCCGTGTTGAGGAGCAGCAGCAGGCCTCCGCAGCCTGTGGGAGAAAAGCTGCAGATTTCAGGCGGCTCGAGAGCTGACAGATATCCCAAAGAGTCTGCAATCAGCCGCCTGAAGTCGGACTCCTTGGCCGAAAGCTTCTTTATCGGGGTGTTTTTGCACGTGGTGCTGATGGTGAAGGAGTCGTGGCGAGGGGACCACGTCAGGAAGAATTTGGAGATGCACAGTTGCAGCTTGGCTTTCAGGTCAGGCAGCAGATGCACGTAGTCGCCTGAGCTGATGACGGTGAATTTAGGATTATTGTGAAGGATGATTTTCAGTCCTCCCAGGTTCACAGCTCCATCCTCCACCTCACAGTCCCGCCTGCAGACGCAGTATCTCAGTTTGTCCCTGGTGGAGCTCAGGGCGGGGGAGCTCTCTGAGGCTGGACGCTCCTCACACCACACCAGGAGGCTGGAGCACACACACACCGACACCACTCTGGCCCGGGGGCTGTTGCACAGATCAGAGGTCTGCAGGAGATGCCAGCCGGTCTTGCAGTCCAGGAATTTCCAAAACTCGGCTTTCCCATTCTCATAAACAACCACCGCAACAACTCCTGTCCCCTTGCCTTTGTTATGAAGGAGATCCAAGTAGAATACATCCACTATGGAGACGCCCCCTTTGAACCACACGTCCAGCTTCTTCGGGCTGAGAGCCAGCTGGGGTCTTTCATGCTTGTCAAAAGTCATGAGACCGACCTTAGGCTGGCGGAGGAGGACATGGATGTGACGTCCATCTGGACTCACACGAACATCAGACAGTTTGATCCTGCTGGGCTCGTCCTTAGAAAAAGTTAGTAAGTCACCCAGCTTCTGGCTTCCAGCATAGTCCTTGAAATCCGACAGCTCTTCCAAGACAAACCGCGACATATTCGCGGTTCTGTTTCGAGGAGTTCAGAGTAACTTCCTTCACCGCAGCCCTTATCAATAAGCCCGTTAGCTCTGACGGCTCATAAATCCGACCCCTGGCTCCAGCGAAGCTAGCAGAGCGGATGCTTTAGGTCCGGTGGAGGGAGTCATCTCTTTAACGGCCGAGCGGAGGGATACACAAATCCGACAGCATTACGATGCTGTAACTTCATGTCTTATGGACCAGAGCGGAGCTAAACTATTAGCTGACAGTGTAAAGGTTTGGAAGAGCAGTCTGAGGAAAGGCACTGCAGTCATTCCGATGCTATGCTAGCCCTCCTCTAACATCACGGGACTGTTAATTTCCGGATACCGAAACTGCTCTGCATAAAGAGGAGGAGCAGAACGCCGACCGTTGGACTACAAAGATTTTGCAAAGGAAAAGGAGGAATCACTCTGCTGATATATTTTTTTCTCTCGGATTTTAGATTATTTTTAATCTTAAATAAGAATTAGATATCTCAACACCGTTAATTAGATTATAATAATGAAGTGTTTGACGATAGTGCCTTGCAAGAGTGTTCATATCCCTTGACCTTTTTGTACATTTCGTCACTATGTAACCAAAAACTTAAGTATTTAATCAATCTGACAGATTAACAGGAAGTAGCACATAATTGTAAAGTGGAAGGACAATTATGCATCATTTCATCTTTTATTTTCATTTTCAAATACCTTTTGAAAAATGTGGAGTGCAGTTTATATATAGAACCATTTATCTTTTACTGGATCTAATTAGATCAAGGGTGTCAAACTCATTTTCATTTTGGCCATATCAAAAATCTGAATGTTCTGTAAGGGCTGGTTGTGCCAGAATATATTGATAAAACCAATTAAATGTAAAAGCTGCAGGAGTACCTCTTGAGGACTAGGTAGAAAACAGAATTACAGAATTAGACTCTATTTACTGGGTGACTAAGACAGTTGCCAGTGCTGAATTTTATTTAGGTGAATCACAGTAAAAAGGGCTGAATACAAATGTATCTTTTTATACAATTACGATTTTTTTTCTTGGTCTATTTTATAAAGTCACAATGAAAGGTTGTGGTTGTAATGTGACGAGATGAGAAAAATTATTAACTTAGATGGAGCTGTAGTAACTTGGTGTGTGAGATTTTTTTAGGCTATTTTTCATCAGAATATTGGTGAAGCAGAATGTAGACCAAGCCCTTTTCAAATGCGAAGGATTTCTATGTAAAAGTGTGAATATTGTTAATTTCTTTGACTTTAGTACATGTTTTATATGTACTGGTGTACATCTTCCATCCACTTTGAGTGTGACCAGAGATTTTCAAAAGAGACATTCAGAACAATCAGCTTTATTTGTCAAGATTGTTTACACAGATAAGGAACTTAACTTTGCTTTCATGCATTCATGGCACACATGATTAAAGATCATTTCTAATAAGACAAGAACTAAATATCTGGTTGTAGTTCTTGCTACCCAAACACCGGAGGTATACATTAACATTTTATATTACCGTATACCAATTTAGGTTGGCAGTTCCCTATCCATAAGGCATGATTAAATCCAGCTTAAATGCAAGCCTTTAAACGCATGGTAGGTCAGTCAATTTGATCCAAGCTAACAACTTTTAGAGAAGCGTTTGTAGCCACCATGTCACATTTCCCTTTTCAGTCATATTTTCACATTGTTTAGACTGCAGTTTTGTTTGGTTTATGTTGCCTCAATGTTCTTCTGCCCAGGCATACGTAATTTCATGAATATAGAACTTTATATATTTTAATATATAAAATATATATTTTTTGTTGAATATGGCATCAGATCTCATAGAAGTAAAGGAAAAGTTAGCGTGTTCTGACAAGACAACACATTAGCATTTTGAGAATCGGCTTTTCTTCTTCCTGCTACACCTATTTATGTGAAGCAGTGCTGAAAATATTTCAGATGATGCAGGTGTTATTGGGCTGGAAACAATGTAGGAGGAACAGTCAGTAAAGAGTAAAAAGAGGAACTTTGTGAATTTCTGTTTCTAGTTTTGAAAGCTATTTTTTTGTCGCTAAACCAGTTGTTTTACTGATCAGGTGTTTACATTTGATCTTATCTGGAAAAACCATCCTAATTCTTTCTGGTTTTTGGTGAGAGGGTTTAAAATTTAGCCTCTGGCTTGTGTAGGTTTGTTTTTTCTGCTCTGTCGTCCTTGTTTACTCACATTTCTAACTGAAGCGAGATTTATTAACTCGGCAGTAGACTTATTATGAATTGAGAGGCCTTTTTGAGGATACAGGCATAGTTGAAACAAAAAAAAAAGGCCTACCTGGATGAAAAATGTATTGTTTTGATAATATCTAACATTTATTACAGTGGGAGTTGAAGGCTCATTGGTGACTCACAGTCTAAGCAAGCGGATCCCTGCTAAGAAGCATGTATTACTTTACCAAACTTCTCTGGCAACTTTCACCACAGCCCACACAGTGGCATTAACCGCTTAAGGACAGTGTTGCTGATTTATAAATAGATATTTAGAAACCTCTAGAGAGAGACCACAAACAAGTAGTTGGCAGTAGTAGGAATATCTTTTTTATTTTTTTTATTTTTATTTTTTAAATTTATGAAGGTAGTTTGCAACACTTAAAACTGGAACTAATCTGAGCGAACGCTGATCACATTTTCTTGAACTGAAATGGATTTTCCACTGTTTCTCTTGATTAGTCTTCAGTTTTCAATTCTACTACTTGTGATCAAATCAGGTCACATTTCCTGAAGGAGAGAGAAGATCTGCTCAGAATCTGAGATAGGAGAAAGGGATTAATCCTAAACTTGTGATCCCATCAACGTAATCAAATCACGGAGAAAGTTTAGCTCCGAGTCTCTTCAAATTATCCGTGGGATCCTTTTGTTTTTATTAATGACAAGAAATGTTTTTTTTTTTTTTAAATACTGAGGATTTCAGGCTCAATTATGTAATATCTTTAATGTCAAGCAACATCCACGAGGAGGCAGGATTGAGCCTCAATGTGTGGCAGGGATTCAAGACCCTGGTGCTCAAAATAATAAATGTACAACACACACGATTACAGAAAAGACTAAAAGTGTTCCCTATTTGCACATGTGGTAACAATAGCAAAATAATAATATGTCAATGTTAAAAATGTTCAATATTATTTAATTTTAAATCGCACTTAATGAATCCAGGAACAGCATTTATTGATACTTCAACAGTTTGTTTATCAATACATATTGGCACAATTGGCCCTTTGAGAACATTCATGATGTTAATATTGTCCAAAATAAAATTGAGTTTGACACCCCTACTCTAAGCATATAGTTTTTTTTATCAGTTTAATTTTAGTTTATTAGTTGTATTAGTACTCTAATGTAAATTTGTTTTATTTGTTTTTATTCTAAAAGCAAGCGCCTTTGTATCAATTTAACTTGACACAAATGTATTTTATTTTTATACAAGGAAGTAATTTTATTCACTTAAATCTTGGATTAAAAAGCTGACGTACTCTTCCAGTTTCTGTTAAGTAGATTTGTGCTGTGGATCTTATGATTGTCATTGTTTCTGTTTTAGTTCAATGCTACCAGTGCAGCAGCTGCTTTCCTCCTGTGTTGGAGACAACAAGGACCCTTTAAAAGTCAAAGGATCTTTTGATGAAAACTCCTTGCTTTCACCGCCTACTTGTTTTCACAGCTTCAAATTGCTTTTCTTTTTTGTTGTTGTTGTTGTTGTTTTTTTGTTGTTGTTACTTATTGAAAGCCAGAAATCTCAAAGTAGGAGAAAAATGGATAAAGCCTTATTTTTCTGAAAGTTTTCTCTAGAAAACTGGGTAAAGTTTAACTTGGAAGAAAAGGTTCTCTTTCTTTCAGCTCCGACACAAAAAACAGGCAGTTTCTATTATAACGCCCCGAGCCGCTTTTAGAGAACGTTGTTTGGTTATTCAGAATAGTATGCATGCAGATAAAAGTATATAGTTGCAGTAGATTCAGGCTTCATTGCTCATGGACAGGTTTGCCTTGGATAGAAAACAGCGTCTATTAGAGAGTGTGTTTAGGCTGCTGTGCCTGTAGACAGGAAGATAAAGTGCTTGTCTGGAGACTGGAGGGGATTGAATGTGGGGGAGATTTTCTTCTTGAGTTATAAGGCACAGAAAGGGAAACTAATGACTAAAAGAAATGCTGCTTCTTAGGGTGGAGAAGATGGGTTGGTTGACGGCTTTGCATCCCCTTAGGATAGACGCCTTTCCAATTTGAGCATGATTCAAAAGCGCAAGAATTGGTAATTCTCCGAGTGTTTGGGCTTTACTGAGAGCATACGTCATTTTGACGATATCTGTGTCCCAAAAAACATTGTGACTGCTGATCAGCCTTATATGTCCTGTTAGGACAGGTATTACTAGTTTGCTCTTTGTGATAAAAGATGGCACCTTCCCTTTTTCTATGTCTACCATTTTTATGTTCCACATCTGGAGCATTTTGTCATATTGAAACTACAATATACTCTCTCTCTCTCGCTTGCTTTGACGTTTCCACCTGAGAGACTGCCTAGTGATGTTGGATGGCGGTTTCCAGCTCTTTTCCCACAGGTTTAAGTTTCTGTGACAAAAAAGCAAAAGAATTACACAAATATAAAATAAATATTTGGATTCTGAAAGCATAAGCCTCGCAACGGATGTTCATTACATTTGATCTTGAGGTTCAAGTCTTCAGGAGGGACTGTTACATCCACAGTCATTTACTCAAGGAAAGGATAAGACTTGAGGAAAAAAAAGAGTCAGCAGAGCTTAACATAAATGAGATGTGATGGGCAACATCTTTAACTCACACGACCCCCAAAATAACAAGCTGGATGTGAAAAAAAGAGCCACTCTGGAGATGTCATTAGCAGTGATCTCAGCATAATAAGGAAAATTGTTTCTTGTAAAGGCAGTGGGGTGAAACTTTCAATATTCTTCCAAATGAGCTTCACGATAAGCAAACAGAGGTCCCGTATTCTCAGTGTTATCGTTTATAATGGATATGTCTGCCTCATTGGTAGGGAAGATAGCATTTACAGCCGGCTGTCCCTCCACATTTAGCCCCGGCTCTTATCTCAATGATCCATACCCCAACTCTGAGCAGCAATAGCATCAGATCTCCTCCATCACACTATTAATCCGATTTATGGCCCTTGGCTTTTTGTGGAACTTGCTTCATGTTTTCAACACCCGCACCCCTCTCTCCCATCTTGCTTTTCATCTTTCTCTTCTTAATCTGTCCTGTTCCCACAGGACGCACGATGTGATACTCATTTTTGAACTGCTGAACGTAGTACTCTCTGTGACCACATATGGGCAGCGTTTATTGGGTTTGGTTGTTCAGAGGAGGATGAGAGAAGGTGGTGTTCTTGCTGATTTTTTTTAACTTATGTTTGGAAACTGAAGTGTTTCACTTTGTAAGCAGAGTGAATCCACTCCTGCAACAAATATTCTCTCTCACTGTCAATAGATGGTCCACCGAGTTTAAAGAACATCTCTTCATCTTTAGCCTCCTTCTTGGTTTCCTTGTTCAGTTTACCCCTCTGCCTCGTTGTTAATGATCCAGAAATGATTATGCTGTCTTCCTCCATCTCTGCCCTCTCTATTGCTTTAGATCTCCCCTTCATCATGTCTCTCTTTCTACTTCCACCTTCATGTCTAAAGGACATCTGAGAACAGATATGTTGTAGTCACAAAATTATATATATATAAAAAACAAAACAAGTTCCCCTTACACTGTGATTGGTAAAAGCCATAAATGCATTGGCGATAAATATGTGCTATTTATAGACACATAGAAATTAAAAAAAGCATTTTTCAGTCTTTTTGTCCAGCTGTTGTGCCTGTACCTTTGCTCAAAGAACCTCCTATTTCCACAAATGCTACTCTTGAGAGTTGTTGTCTCATCCTCCCCTGCGCCTTCCCCACTCAGCTTCTCGAGACTAGTGGCAGCAGCAACAACTATCAGACACTTCGTGGAACAATGAGTCTGCTGAGCTACTTCTCAGGCCAACACTTCCAAGAAAAGTGGGAGGCGGCATAATGAGAAGCATTGTTGTGATGAGTGTTGGAAAGAGCAGGAGCTTCTTAAGGAGACAGGTCCAATTTCAATTTGTCAAATTGCAAAGTCTGTTTTTTTTTTTTTTGTAACAACAAAAAACCTAACGCTGTTACTTGATTGGAACAAGCAAAACGGTTGTTAACACGGCTACTTGATTGTGCTATAAAATGACACGGTGTGTCTGGAAAATACATAACGTCGCCCTTTAGAGGCCAGATTGTTACTTCGTTTGTCGAGTGCACAACTATCGACTCGACTCTTCCTACACTTCTTGCAAAGCTGGGAGAGACATACTCTGAATTATTTGTAACTGAGATATAGTGAAAACTGGTTCTGCAAAGTTTTGACTTAAGGCATTTAATAAAAATGCATGTGCACAGCATTCACATTTTTTGTTATAAAATGTTTTCTAAAGCCATGTCACTTTCTCTCCCCATCAATTATGCCCCACTTTGTGTTTTTATATCAAATTAAATTCAAATAAAAATACATATAAGTTTCTAGTTACATAGAAAAAAAAAAGAAAAAAAAAACAAAAACAAAAAAAAAAAAAACTTCAAGGGCTTTAAATACTTTTGGAAGGTTCTGTAAATCCTCTCCTGCTGATTCTTGTTCGTTTTTTGTCTCACAAGACATTCTCATTCCTCCTGCTACATGCAAAGACTCAAATCAGAATCATCCCAGCCTTTGATCACACTCAGCCTCCCTTCACTAGCGCGGGCCTAATTTAGCAGCCGTAAAACCTCGGCGATCTAACTTGAAACACCTTCACCTTGGCTGCATCCTGACACGAATCTGACAGCGTGTCAGCGTGATCAAAACCCGTCTAAAACACTGGAGCCGAGTGTGGATTTGTAACTACTCACACGTGTTTGTATGTGAAATGTGTGTATTTGCTGAGGAGGACGGTTTCTTCCAAAGTGTGCCGCGATAAAGCTGTCCACGACGGGGCCTTGGTTGATGAGCCGTGACATTATAATGTCCTGGCTTTTTAAATTGTCAGTGTCTGCTCTCATCAATTGCCTCTTTGTGCCTTTTATAGGTGGTTATAATGGCTCTGTTAAAGAGGTATTAGCAACAACATCTGTTTTCTTTTCCCTATTTACACATGGAGATTACTCCTCTTTGCCTCCGTCTTCTGCCGCTGCTCTGCATAACTGAGCTGTATGTTTTACACATCCTTAGTCAGCCAGTCGTTTTAGTCATTGTAGCTATATTTTATGTATCAGCACATAGGAGCTACAATTAACCTATCTTATGTAATTTTAGTAAGGAGTGTGGGCAGGCTTAAAGCTCTTCTGACAATGTCCTCTTGAGCATTACCAGTTTCAATACTAAGCGTTTACCCCCAAAACTCCCGTCTTACCATACTGTCTTCTGAAAGGTTGCCATCCCTCTGTCAAAACACAGCTGGGATTCTCCAAGCGACTGGCTGCCAGTTTTCTATTTGACCAGCAGGAGGCAGGACGTGGTCCTTCTGGCTTTATTTCATATCATCTCACTGGAGGGGGATGTTTTTGTCATTCTTGTCACTTCTTCGGACTACTCCAGCACCTGGTGTCTGGTCCGTTTTTGAATTTGCCTCCCGGAGGAAAGGTTGTTGGGCTGGTGCGGACTCGGGGAATCGCTGTGTTAAACCGTAGCTGGGCTAAAGTTTTTTTTCCTCACTAATATTTGTCATTCTCAGCTTTTAGAGAAAAGACACAAGGAGGAAAAACATATTTCTATAGTTTTTATTGTTTTATGTACTGCCAGTTAAGTTTCAGACACTAATGTAACGTTTAAACAGATTACATAGTTTTGGTTGCAAAATAGATCTCGTGTCTCAATGTCTTCGATATAAAAGATGTGCTTTGACTTGTTTTCTAAGATTCTTTAAAAAGCCTTTAAATTAAGGTGTTCCTTGATATGCTCCATACAAGACAGATTGTCCCATTACTGGCTGTATATTGATAATTTAGTGATTTAGTGATACAGAGGAATATACAAGGCATCAAAGATGACCAAACAACCAAAAGTCACCTGCATATGACACCTGCATATTTCTATCATACTTGAGTTTGAAACTTCATTTATTACGTTATTATTAAGATTTATAATGAAAGTTTTCAAAATGTAAAAATTAAATTTTAGTCAGCTGTTGTGGTAAAAATGATTCTTGACATTATTATGAGCTTTTAATTTTTGAATGTGTAACATTAGAAACAGCGATCCATAGATAATGCTGTATTATTGCAATAATCATATATCTCTGAGATCGCTCGGTGATAATACAAAGTAAAAACAGTCAACTTTATTTTCAACTGTGAGTTTCCCACCTAAAGTGAAACAGAGAGCTCTTTCTCCCCCCCCCCAGTCCCCCTGCCCAAAGTTTGTCCTCTTTAACAGTACTGGCTTCGGTAGCCACCTAAGATTTGTAGGTACTAAAGCTTAAACGCACAACAGCAATAAGAAAAAGTTTATAAATACCATAACTAACCAAAAGTTTGCGCATATAAAACAAAGGTGACTATAGAAGTAAATTTTTTATGTGACCACAAAAAAACACACATTTATAGACTCATTTGGACACAGTGGAGCACCAGGACAATTACTGCGGGGAATCATAAAAGATACTCGCTATAAATTGAGAAACACTTTTATTTCCCAGTGATATGAGTCTCTTGAATCATTGTGTGTGTTCCTGGGCATGCTGCTCCCGCAGAGGGGATGTGAATGTGTCGGTACGCGGAGCACACCGAGTCATTTGCCGTGGGGCTGCATCTCAGACTTTGACACTGTTGGCCCTTTGCTTTATAAATTAGGTCCCTGGGTGGACATCCAACTTTACACCCCAAATTCATTATGAGCTAACCACAAGCCATTTGGGAAGGGAAGAGCAATACAACCACACATTACCAGGTCATTATCAGAAGCATTAGGAGGCACAAGCTCCTCTATACCGATTGAAATTGTAGCCCTTTTCCTTTGTTGCTTTTTAAAGATCGTATTCCTGTCATATGATTGGGTTGATGTTTACAGATAGTGCAGGTTTAATTGCCTTTTGGTCCAGGGGTTTTGCTGGACATGAGAGACATCTTTTAATTGGGGGAAAAAAAACAAAAAAAAACAACAACAACTTGGAGATCAAGGGACAGAGGAGGTTGGTGGAGAAGTTGCATTGAGTAATGATTTCCTGTGGGCTGCAGAGATAAAGAGGGTGGGCTTCGTTGGTTAGTGGTCAGAAAAAGAGGGAAGGAGGAGGTCAGAAGGATCAGAGGGCAACAACTGCGTTCAAACCCATTCATGTCGCCCGTTGCCTGCTCAGAGAGAGAGAAAGATCGCAGAACAGCAGAGCTCAGTTAATCAATGTCCTATTCCCTTTCCTGCGCTTCCTCTTTCCGTTGAAGTTACAAACCTCACTAATGAACCACTGAAGAAAAGTTCAACTGCAAATGATGATAACCAAAGAAGCTGTCTATTTGTTTTCATTACAGATATTCAGGATGCTGACGTTGCAAATGAAGGTAACTTTTATTTTTGCGGCAAGTTAATATTCAGTGTTTTATAACGAAGCTGTTTAGAAACAAATTCCATCTGGATAATCTAATAATATTCACCAGATTTGGTCACAGTTCTACATAATTTGTGCTTCTTTCTATTGAATCCAGCATCAAATTTAACATTGTTCTTCTTACCAAAAAAAAAAGCAATAAGAAGAGGAATCTCAGAGAAGGTTTAAGCACTTTATTGTTCCACATTATATTGGCAAATTGCCTTGTTTTCACGCTGTTCTTCTTTTTTGTGAATCCTGGAGTTTTTCTAAAGCTGAAATTAGTTTCTTAATTTTTTTTTTTTGCTTTATTGAGCAGCACAAGCAGATAAGTGCAGGTCCAGTGCAAGACCTGCTAACACAACAAATTCTTTCAGCGGGGCCGACATTGTTGTGTTTATTTATTTATCTTTACATTTGAAAATCCGACAGGCAGAAAAAGTTTGAACGTTATCTAAAAGCAACAATATCGATGCAACACGCGTGTCGGTAACATGAAATGTGCTACAAAGAATTCTGCGACGTCGTCTCTTGGGTTCTTCATTGTTCACCCCGTTCCCTTCAGTCACTTTCCCTGATAATTTCTCCTCCTCTTCTTGCACGCCTCCCCACACTGCCTTTGTCATGGCCATTAGTCCTCAGCATACAATCGATACCCCGAGGCCCACAGCTGCCACTAGAAAAGCAATGTAGGAAATGAGAAAGGGAGATAATGAAAGTGTAAGGAGAAGAAACAGAAGACTTGTGGTGTTGCTCCTTATTGTAGTAGCCGTTTGTGAAAGTCCTTCGTCTTTGTTTTCTCTCCGTCTGCCACTTCTGCTCATTGATTTAAACTTTTGGATAAAAGTTTATGCTAAAAGCTAAAACTTCCAGGTTGTCAGATAGGTTATTGAGTCACAGGTAACAAACGCCGTTTATCCGTCTGGGTTTCAGTGGCTTAGTACGTCGATTCAAAACTTTCAAAGCAAAAGCATACTGACGAATGGGACTCGGTGACTGCGCAGCACTCGTAGATTTATAGTTGCGAGCCCTGCTTTGTGTCAACAGGGGTCTTAGGGGGAGGAGGGCTAGTGCTGGAGGTGTAAATTAGACTATAGATCAGGGAAACTGGCAGTCACTGATGCTGCTCCGCTGATGAATGGATAACAGCACCTCTGTTCCAAAGAGCCGCCAGCATACGGCAGATAAACTGCAGTGCCCATGTGGAGGGCCGGCAGCAGACAGACAGGTGTGCACACATTTGGACTCGAACCACGCGCACAAATTCATTTCCATGCCAAGAATGTAGGAGACACTCAAAGGGAATGCAGAACTACTGCGGAGTTTAAACCCTCGTTTGCACAGGAAAGCATTTCCGACTTGAATCCACTTTTTACTGAGAGAGAAATGCTTCAAGTAACATTTCTTAACATTGAAAAAAAACAAAAAAAAAACAACAAAGTTGCTTTTTTTCAAAAAACAATGCTAAATGCTAAATAGCAAAATGTGATCTTCAGTGCCATGGTGTTTAACAGTATCAGTACGTTTAGAGTGAGAGAGAGAGAGAGAGAGAGAGAGAGATCTAATGTCTTTATGTAGCATTAGCAGCAAATAAAATTAATGTGTGTATTGAATCTCAAATACCTAAAATAGTATAAAACAGGTAAACCACAGGCTTGCCTCTTGTTTTCTGCGCAGAACAGCTGAAGAAATTACAGAATGGCTAATGTTCCCACGGGTTTCAATCCCATGAGAACATTTAAGGAAACCTTTAAGGACATCTTTTTCTGTCCATCCTCCGGTTGCGTGATTCATTTTGGCATTTCGGTGAGGCTGTTGTTATTTATAGCAAACGTTCTTGCCCAAATGTTGTCTCTAATTGAAAGTTTTCCAGCAGTATGTTGCTCCACGCTTTCTGAAGACACGGCGCAAAGAAAATCCAGGCAGAGTTCCCCTCCTTGAATCACCAGGAAGCCGGAGTGACAACAGGGAAGGGGGCGTGAGAGAGTGGATCAGAGTGGGTGTTAGACAGATTTGAGATTACTGTTTTTACCTCCTCCTCATTTGATCCATCCCTCTCCAAATCTCCACTAAGCTGTAACCATGACTCACCCAGTCTCTTAGGAAACTGAAAAGGAAAGCTTGGAAAGACAAAACGAAGCAGCAGCCATGTTCTAACATTAAGCAGACACATCAATCTAACAGACACACTCATTATATTGGCCTAAGTCATACACACCTCCTTGAATAAGAAAAATCTGAAATAAATTGGATTTTTTTTTTAACCCAACAAGAGAGAAGCATTTCCCGTCATGCAGTCCTGATTTTTCTCTTCAATAATAAAGGCTTTTCAATGACCCACAGCACACGACTCTAATATGTGACGTCACTTCTTTTGATGATTGATGATATTTATCGAAGAGCAGTGACAGGAACAGATGCAGACACTGAATAATGCAAACACACACAGGAGCACGATATCATAATAATATTGCACAAAGATGCTTGCACCCAAAAATGAATTTTTTTCTAACTTTGTTTTTTTTTTTGTTAGAATGAAATTGACAATCGAAAAGGACGTCAGATAGAAATGAATAATTTGAGTCAGTGTAACGGCTTGCATAAAGGATAAAAACAATGTAGAAAACTGTTTACTCCACGAAGTTTTCTGCTTTTGTCTTTATTTTTGACTTATACATTTATTTTTGGCATTTTCCTAAATAAGTTGATGTTTCAGGACTTTTTTTTAAAGTTGTGTTGGGAATATTCTTTATTCTTTCTTTTTTATCTACTGTAACTCAGAGGACTCTTGAGTTCTCTTTTCACTCTTTTTTTACATATTAAATCATTGCAGCACTCACACTAGGATAATGATTACAGTGAGCATGTGCATGGTGACTAACTATTCAAATGCTCCGGCTTATTGAACTGTCTGCAGAAGCTAACCGAATCCATCCTGTGCAGCGCATTAAAGCGTATGAGAAACGACCTATCATGTTGTTCTGGCTGTAATTTTTTTATTTATTTATTTTTTTTAGAGAGCATTTCCTGATTAAGCAGTCAAGAGCTGTTCTATGGAGATAATGTGGTGGCTTTGAGGGGATTTTCACAAGTAGGTGTTGTTGTTTCCCCCTGGCACAGTGGCAGGGATTCTCACTGAAAGTGTCTGACTGCGTTGCCAGTGCAGCCATTGGCACAGCGCTGCACACGTCGTCTGCAGGCTAATATCACGGCTTCAGCTGTTGAAAGTGGGACTGAAGGATTTGATGGCTCACTCAGTAATTTCAGGGGACATGACAAGTTATCAGCCAGATTGATTTCAAATGCTGCATGACTAATTGAAGAGGGGGGGTTTTCCAAACACACACACAGTCCGTGTTTGTCCTTTCATGTTCTTCTGCCAACAGACAGAATATTATTATTTCAGAACCATGTGAGCTGATGGTTTCCTGTTTTCTTTTTTTTTTGTGTGTGTGTGTGTGTGTGTGTGTGAACTAATAAATTCAGCTTTTGGTTTGGCTATAAATCTTTTTTTCAGTGCATCTTATCGAAGTTTGATGGCGACTGGAGTCTTTGAGTCGAAAGTTTATATACAATCATCATCAGTATATTAATCTAGGTGTTTTGATGATTTATTCCAAGATTATTACAATGCACTAATTTAATGATTTTTAAACAACAAAAAATAGGCTCACAATGTTATGCTTAGTGTGGAACTTTACATTTGTGCATTTAGTAGAATCTGCATTTGCTCGTCCTCCATAATTGCATATTTTTTCTCATCTCTCATATCAACATTACTGTACAGTTCTTATGCTCTCTTTACTATTATTGCTGATTTTATGTGTACCTGTCGGCTTTCATTTTCCTTGTCACTTTGCTGACACTCTTATTTCCCCATTGAGGGACAAACAAAGGCCTTTTCATTTCCATCCCGAATGCTCTCCATATAGCTGAACACATTCATAACCCCTTTCGATCAATGGGAGCTATTAGCCTCCATCAGCTTCAGGGGTCAGTGTCTGGTCTGGCAGTTAATTTACTGACTAATATGATCATTTTCAATGCTTTATGAAAAGCGCTGTTAATACCAGCGAACGAGGCAGTTGCAAATTAAAGTACTGTTGATCTGCTTCAAGCCGGTGAGACATTTACACAATAATGGCCTTCAAAAGGCCCCAGATCGAGTTAATTATGTTCGGCGCAAGAAGTAGTCACTGTTTGCCAGTAAGTCCGAAGAGTCTTCAAAGCACGACGCTCCTCATTACAGCTAAATCTCCCGCATGTCATACATGGAGGCTGTTCTCAGGGAACATGTTTGGTGGAAACTGGCTGAATGTCTGATCTTACTGGAGCAAATAAATTAAGGGAGAGTGGAGATAAAGGGCGGAACTATGTTAAAAGAGGTCATGTTAATTTTTTTTAAGCTCTGAAAGCGAATATACATTTTGCAGGTTCACCAAAAAGCTTTGCACAGATCAGCCTAATTATTATGCATGGGGATCAAAGAGTGTGGTGGTTTAGCATGCTGAATGTGTTTGTGTCTAAGTGGTTATGTAGGCAACCGGCGGGAAACTTTAATTAAAATCTGATTTGAATGCTGGGTGTACTTTTTTTTTTATTATTATTATTGTTATTTATGCACAACATTCTTCTCTAAATTTTGCATTCAAGAAGCCAACGTTTTTTTATTTTATTTTAACCCCTTAAAGAGTTTACTCAAGGCAAAACATGCTTTTCTTTGGAAAGTTTTGCCATTTTCAGTTATAAATTGGCCTATTTTAATAAGAAACATTTTTATGTATTTATTTATTTATTTATGAGGCCACCTTAGATCCTAGAATCTTGCAAGTATAAAATATTTCATCTTATTTTAAATAACAGAGAAGTTCAACAGAGATCCTTAGACACATTGTTTTTGCCACCTTGTCACAAAGACAGTGTTAAAAAAAAAGACCCCATGATTTTCAAATGATATTTATCTGCTGTAGATATATTTTTAGGCCTGACTCATCTTCTTTTGTTCACCATCTTCTAGTTTTGCCCTGTTCTTAACCACTTGCTGCACACTCTAGAGTGAAATCGAGAGAAAAAGCAGCAAATCCTCTACAAAAATCTCTGAAAGGCCTGCAGAAGCACTTATCTAAGCCACTTTAAAATGTCACAAGAAAGGTTGGGTTTCTTGGGAGCAAAGCACAAAGTAATTTGGAGTCATTTAAAGTTCTGAATCATACTGAATACTTGAAATTCTCTGTAGATTTCGGAATGTTCAGACACTCACATCAACTTGTAAATGAACGATTTCTGTTTACTTCCCAGATTGACAACCAAGTTTGAGTCAGAGGTTATTTCAGAAAATCTGTGTGACTTTGTTCTCCGCTTCAGGATTCTCAGTAATCACCTCTCTGACCTGATCCGTTTTAATTGGACTCACTGGCTAAGGATTCACACTCCTCCTTCTGCTCGGCACCACGTCCCAGCTCCTCCTCTGTGTCTGTGGAAGACATGATAATTTTCTTTTTTTTTTCACTATATGCTTTGCCAGGCTTTACCTTGGCGAAGGGGAGGAAATGTCTTCTTTCCAACATCTCTTCCCACCTGGTTGTTCAGCTGAGTCGAACTGTGCACACCTGAAAGATGAGACCGACTTTCTTTCATCTCGTAAAAATAAAATATCTCATCTCCTTCGTGTCTCTTGCTCCAAATTTTCACCTCAGTCGACTTTATATGATAAAGTTAAAGATAAAGCAAGCCTCCAAGCCTGAATAGGGGATGAACAGATGTATGGATGTGATCTGAGCATTTTTACGTAAAATTTACACCCAAAAAGGTATTCCATTGCAGTTGCATAATTTCATGCTTCACATTTTGAGAAAGCAATCCTTTATTTGCCTGCAATAATAAAAAAAAAAAAAATAAAATAAAAAAAAATCAGTGGCAGCCAAATTAACGGTACTCCTAACAAAGTCTTTCGAAAAAGAGAAGAAAGGAGCATGACTTTTTATATATGCTCTTTAAAGTTGTTCAGCGAGAGCAAAGTCATTAATCCTTGACTTTCTGCAGGGTGATAATATAACATGACACAAAGGGCCATTACCTTTAGCCACAGGCCGCCATGCTGGATAAGAACCCATATTTCCTCGTCACCACATGCAGTGATCAGGACATAAAAAGCAATATCTAAAGCTCACTGCGGGAGAACAATAGCAAAGACTGACATATTGGTGGTCACGGTGTCTCCATAACAACCATCAGACATTATTTACAACTGGTTATTTGGCCGTTTCTGCCCCAGAATTGTAAATGAAACACGTAGAGTTTGCTAATCTCCGAGACTTTAACCGAGAACTGTGCTGTTTGGTCGGATGAGTCTGAGCCTGGGCATTTGCACATGCTCACCGTTAGGCACGGAGGAGGATCTGTGATGCTGAGGGCCTGCTTCTCTTCCAAAGACTCAGGAAATGTGTTGAAAACTGGCAGACTCATTAAACTGAAAACAGGCTGTGGACAGTCTTTAAAAAGTTTGCAAAGAG
>NW_006800244.1:502221-521321 GCF_000485575.1 Poecilia formosa | reverse complement strand
CATGACGTGGTGACAGTTTGAACAAATTTGTAAAAACCTTATTTTTATTTAAAAAATGGCACCAAACTTCCTCTTTCTGCTGCATGTCCCAGTTTGATGCTTCGTGGTGATACAATGGACTGACATCCGAGTAAGGTGTTGCCATGGATATGAGCATTTTGGTTTATTTCTGGTTGATTTGGTCCCAGCTCTTCCTGCTGAAAATAATTGAAGACTTATTTAAGGAGGAAGCTACAGCCTTGTGTAATTCACCAGTTCTTAAATAAAAGTGAATACCAGGAAACTCTCAGCTCCTCCCACTGGCAGGAAAACTCTGGTCACTGACCAACAACCAGTTGCTATCAACCGTATATTTGGTTTAACTTTTATTGTACCAGATGTCAAAGGAATTGCATCAGCCCAATTAGCCTTTGATTGTTTTTCCGCAAGTGCCTTTCCCAAGAAAGATGATTGTAGGTCAGAAACAATGAAATTCATACTTGTGATTTGTGTCAACATATCGTGCCTTAATATTTGAAAGTATCTCTCACTCGTTCAGCTTCAAAGTAATCAGATCAGAGCTTTGTGCAGCCTCTGATAAGTCTGACAACCGGGTTGCTGTATTTACTCTGCCTCTGATCTGCTTTGTTTCATTTGAATGCAGTGTTGAGACAAATGTTTGTCCAAAAAAAAAGAAAAAAGAAAACAGATCAGATATTATGTTAGTGCAGAGGTTCCCAAACTGAAAATAAAGGTTCATAACAAAAGAATACTTCACTTTGTAGGTCAAATTAGTCACTATCTCTCCATGTGGGAAAGGTCAAATAAATCCCTCTCACTGTTGTGACTGGAGCAAGAGAAACTGCTGAGAGGTGAGAATTTCAACTACCTCGGTGATCTTTAGCCTACTAGAAATTCAGCAAATTTATTATAATAGTAACAGAAAATGATATGCGGCCTACACAAAAATGTTGATTTATTAACGGAAAAGAAAAGCCAGAGATATATGTTCAATAAAATATTACACACATTTAAGATTAGAATAAATCAGATCACTAAAAAACCATTTCAATGCAAAAATGTGAACTCAATGAAACGCCTTTTAATACGTGCTTAAAAGTTATTTCTAAAAAAGGAACTTGCTTTTGTGTTTTGCTCTTTGCGCATGTTTTTTCTCTAAGATTATTGTCATTCAATTCCCCATTGAGTTGTAGTTTTCATCAGTTAGTTCTTCTCCTGTGTTTGATATTTACCTTGTTTCTCTGTCTGAAGAAATGCCTCAGCTGCATTCTGCCTCAGCTGTTCTTCATTTTCTTCTGATTAGTTTGCCTGGTTCCTCAGTCATTTTCCATCCCTTCCTTTATATTTAAGGTCCNGGTGACAGTTTGAACAAATTTGTAAAAACCTTATTTTTATTTAAAAAATGGCACCAAACTTCCTCTTTCTGCTGCATGTCCCAGTTTGATGCTTCGTGGTGATACAATGGACTGACATCTGAGTAAGGTGTTGCCATGGATATGAGCATTTTGGTTTGTTTCTGGTTGATTTGGTCCCAGCTCTTCCTGCTGAAAATAATTGAAGACTTATTTAAGGAGGAAGCTACAGCCTTGTGTAATTCACCAGTTCTTAAATAAAAGTGAATACCAGGAAACTCTCAGCTCCTCCCACTGGCAGGAAAACTCTGGTCACTGACCAACAACCAGTTGCTATCAACCGTATATTTGGTTTAACTTTTATTGTACCAGATGTCAAAGGAATTGCATCAGCCCAATTAGCCTTTGATTGTTTTTCCGCAAGTGCCTTTCCCAAGAAAGATGATTGTAGGTCAGGAACTATGAAATTCATACTTGTGATTTGTGTCAACATATCGTGCCTTAATATTTGAAAGTATCTCTCACTCGTTCAGCTTCAAAGTAATCAGATCAGAGCTTTGTGCAGCCTCTGATAAGTCTGACAACCGGGTTGCTGTATTTACTCTGCCTCTGATCTGCTTTGTATCATTTGAATGCAGTGTTGAGACAAATGTTTGTCCAAAAAAAAAGAAAAAAGAAAACAGATCAGATATTATGTTAGTGCAGAGGTTCCCAAACTAAAAATAAAGGTTCATAACAAAAGAATACTTCACTTTGTAGGTCAAATTAGTCACCATCTCTCCATATGGGAAAGGTCAAATAAATCCCTCTCACTGTTGTGACTGGAGCAAGAGAAACTGCTGAGAGGTGAGAATTTCAACTACCTCGGTGATCTTTAGCCTATTAGAAATTCAGCAAATTTATTATAATAGTAACAGAAAATGATATGCGGCCTACACAAAAATGTTGATTTATTAACGGAAAAGAAAAGCCAGAGATATATGTTCAGTAAAATATTACACACATTTAAGATTAGAATAAATCAGATCACTAAAAAACCATTTCAATGCAAAAATGTGAACTCAATGAAACGCCTTTTAATACGTGCTTAAAAGTTATTTCTAAAAAAGGAACTTGCTTTTGTGTTTTGCTCTTTGCGCATGTTTTTTCTCTAAGATTATTGTCATTCAATTCCCCATTGAGTTGTAGTTTTCATCAGTTAGTTCTTCTCCTGTGTTTGATATTTACCTTGTTTCTCTGTCTGAAGAAATGCCTCAGCTGCATTCTGCCTCAGCCGTTCTTCATTTTCTTCTGATTAGTTTGCCTGGTTCCTCAGTCATTTTCCATCCCTTCCTTTATATTTAAGGTCCCGTTTTTTTTTTTCTTTTTTTTATTGTGTGTTGTTGGATCCTTCTATTACAATGCCTGCCTACCTGTTGCATTCTTTTCGTAAGTTCTCACTTTCATTAAAATACTTCAGTTTGTCTCAACACTTGGGTCCTTGCAAACCAAAGACATGTCAGTTATTACTTACAAGTGAGAATCATTGGAATGGATATTCTAATTTATTAAATGTCAAAATAAAAAAATTGAGAAACACCTTAAATAAAGGTTTTGAATTCAAGTAAAAAAAAAGTCTAAAACCCGAGCCTGCAGACAAAGATGTTAGTAGTTTGCAGACTGTATGGCTACTTGCAGCCTGAGATGATCTAAATCAGATTTTTCCCCCTCCTTAATGTGGTCTGCATCTGATCTTTTCATGACACTATGAACAACACACATCAGATTTTTTTCTGAATGCTATTCTCCCATCGGCCACCAAATACACCAGTATACATTTTTCAGTTTTGTTCAAGGTGAAACAACTTAAGTGACATTGGTTAGTAATATTTCTTCTTTCCTAGCATATCCTAGCAACTTGGTGTTATTCCTAAAACCTAAATGTTCCAAATTGTATTATTTTCTTCAATTCATCATTACCAGCAGTATCTTGATGCTGCTGGTTTGTTGTTACCGTAACATTTCTGAGCATTCAATTTCCTTAAGAATGAGATAGAATTTCATTTTTTGCTTCAGGTTATTGTAATTTACTGGCATGTTTTCAATTCTACATTTAGCACAGTCAGTCTCATCTCTAAAGAATAATTTGTAACTGCATGGACATTTATTGCTATTTAAGTATTTTTTTAACAGTAGGTGTAAAAAAGGCATGCATGATTCCCACTTACCTGCAAATGTGTTCCGTCAGCAGCTAAAAGATTAGAGCTGACTGACTCAAATATATAAGACATGTAGCAGCAGATTTACTTAAGGTTTGGCTCATGGTCGAGCCACAGAGAAGCATAGAAATAAAGTTTATT
Organism: Poecilia formosa; assembly: GCF_000485575.1. NCBI lineage: Eukaryota > Metazoa > Chordata > Actinopteri > Cyprinodontiformes > Poeciliidae > Poecilia > Poecilia formosa. The sequence goes on along the minus strand of NW_006800244.1, from coordinate 517,630 downwards.
ATTCATCTCAAAGTGAAACACAAAATGTAAGTCTTGTGAACTGTTCATAATATCCATTGAGGTGATTGAATGTCCTCTGGAATCTTTTGATGGATGTCCATTGATTAGAAACTCCTGTCTTATCTCAATTTCTTGGGCAAATTGTAAAATCTGTTTAGTTATAAATTGTTTGCTTTGCTTTTATAGTCACTGAAGCACCAGAGGAGCAGTTTTACGTTGACTAATTACGGTAAATGTACAACACTGTCCATTGTGCTTCTATGTGGATAGGGTTGAACACAAAATAAAATCACTACTTTGTATTGCTTTGCTCATGTTTCATTTTCTTTCTTGTATAAAAAAGGAAGTATCCTCCAAAGTTCTGTCAAGGTAGTTCAAGATTTACTTTTTTTCCCCCTTGCTTGACACCAATAAATTGGGTCAAACTCATGACAGCTGGAAACTTCTCTTCGTATAACGAGGATCCAGAGGCTCTGCTGTTGTTCTGACCTGACATTACTGTGGCTGTGTTGTGGTTCAGGTTCATCCTGTCACGCTTAGCAGGGGCTAAGGATCGTTAAAGCAAAAGGAGAGCTTATTTAAGCAGATGAGGGCGTTATTATAAATGACAGGTACATGGTTTTCTTAATGTTGGGACATCATGGGGCTCTCTTTGTGCACCCTGCCTGCTAAAACTACATTAGTGTCAATGTTTCACCTTGAGAACTTGTACACTGTCAAAGTGGTATTTGCAGAAGAAGCTATTAGTGCAGCCGTTAATTAATGTCGCTCCCAGTTAATGAAGGAAGCTTTCAGCACAGCTTGGCCTGTCTCCAAATAAATAGAGGCAAATAACTGTGCTGTGTGCACGCACATAGAGCTGAACTCAAACTTTTGTCTTGTGCACCTGCTTATTCAGGCTTTTTGGATTATTCCAGTCATTTAATTCAGACAGGGTTAGCTAAATTAAGGTATTTAGGCTTCATTGTGGGATAATTGGCTTTGTGAGCATGGGGAGATACCATGCATTGCTTCTCCTCTGCTTTGTTTGGTGCCATCCTGCACCTCAAATTTAATGCACTGCAGACACACTGGCTTTTGCCCACATTGCATTGCATTGTGTGGTCGCCTGGTTTTCGAGGATGCCGAGCTGACCGCAGGGTTCACAAAGCGAAGCTGGGCTGTCCATACAATAGAAAATATCTGAAGGCCATGCTGATGAAAAATCAGGCACTGAAAAAAAAAATGGCAGTAGCAGAATCCTGAACATCATATGTAAGCATAAGCGAAATACTATCTTAATTTACCGTTTCATTTACTGGACCTTAACGTTTCGAAGTTTCCAAGCATCTAAGGAATTAATTTTTCTAATTTAATCCATCAGACTGGGAATCTATATCTGCAAACTCCTAACGTCAAAGACTGCTGACCAGTACAGAAGACAAAAACGTTGATCAGGAATTTTTTTTTTTTTAATTTATTTAAGGGTGTTGATGGATTTGGTGTAAATCATCAAATTTCCCAGTTTTCTTTCTTTTCATTTGTGACATATCATCTTTTATTCCTGAGCAATTCATAGTAAAATTCTTATTTTACCGTAATTTGCAATTTTTAAGCGTCAGCATGTGAACCTTACTGAGATAAAGGCAATGAAAGTCTTTTAAATAAAACAAAGTGTCAGGAAAGTTTAGGGAAAGTGTTAAAATTCCAGACGGCAACCGTAAATTGAGATCGGTCCCGTTTCCTGGGACTTTAAATTATTTAACCGATGTCTTTTCTAGGGGTCGCTTATCTCAGCTTTAGGTTTAGATTGTTGCTCTGAGCGGAGCTGTCTTCTGTCTCGGTTTCTAATGAAAAACCGAGGAAAAAACAAGTGGTAACTTCAAAAAGATAATTGAGCCATTTTTCAGTGTGTGCAAAAAGAGAATTGTAATAAACTACTTCAGCTCACTGCATCTCTTATTTTAGTCCCTTCACGGATTAATAAAATATAACACACTCCCACACATACAGAGAAAAACTTTCCAACTCATTAAAGCTCTGAAGCACTCAGGGTAAAGAGGATGGAACCCTTTCGGGAATATTATAATTTAAAAGACGATTTACAAGGTCGCTAAAATTTTCGACAATTTGATCACATGTCGCAATCGTTTCCAAACAAAGCTCACTGAGTCCGTCTTGTCACGCTGCTACTGGCATGTCCTGCAGGTCACTTAGCATGCTGCAGCTGCAGGCTGGCTGTGAGGGGAACGGTGGCTCGACGTCCTGCTATTAGAGTTCAGTGTTCCAGTGAGCGGCCACCGAGAATGGACACAGAATAATGTATGAAGAGCTACTTAGTCCCATGTAAAACTGCTGCAGAGGAAGCTCATGTGGGGAAAGTGTGTGTGTGTGTGTGTGGGGGGGTGGTGATAGTTTGTGTAATAAAAGCACAATACAAGATTTGAAGTAGCAATTGGTAGGGCTCCCTATGCATGAGTTACTGCGTCAGTGGTGCCGTAAAGGCGGTCAGCACGTGGCATTGCTGAAGTGTTAAAGAAGCACAGGTTGCTTTCGATGTGGCTACTTCAGTTTGTGTATTTCTGAGCCTGTTGTCACTTCTTTTCCTCCGTGTAACACCTCATGTTTTCTGAAATAATCCAGTTTTATTTGTCAACCAAGCACAGCCACAGAAAAGGCCATTAAAACTTTTTGCCCAAAATGAGTTTCAATGGTCTCACTGTCGCTGGGTGGACAGGAGGCTGGTCCTCGGGGAAACTCAAATCAGCATCTCCATAAGGTGGTTTTGAGTGATGCTGTAATCTTCGGAAAAAAAGCTGAATTTGGGGTTTCATTGGCTGTAAGGCATAATTTTTAAACTTAACAGAAACACAGGTTAATGGAGCTCGCCATCTATACATGTTTTGCTTTGTAATAAAAAAAAAAGTTCCAATTTACATGGATGGTCCTGCATTTCTATGCCTTCCTCTATTTTGAACCTAACTTTGTGTTTCAGTCTTTTTTTTAATATTTTTGTCTTAGTTTTATAAAGAATATGAAAGTTATGTGCAAGTTTTGAATACTACTTTGCGTACTAAGAAGTATTTCTTCAGTCACATGGTGGGCATGTTGTATATTCATCCTCTGCGTCTCCCTCTCAGCGCATATGTAATCTTCTCATGTGCGTTCAAAGATTTGTAGATTCGTTCCATTATTAAAATGTCTGGGGTAATTAGGATTATAATTCACTATAATCAAGTCCCTGTGGATGTTTCATGTTCCGTGATAAACACTGCTGAGCAGAAAAATGCAATATAGCGGTTTATTCACAGGGGGAAATAAAGCCACAGATTCGGTTTGATTGAAAGAACGCACACGCAGCCGGGTTCATAGAGAAGAGTGAAACAATTTTTGTTGTTGAGGAGTTTGATGAGGCATTGAAAATCAATAGCTGGGATATTATGTGGAAATGAGCAGTATTGGAAGTAGATTGCATAGCGACAATTTTGCATTGTTTGAGTAGAAGGTGTTGGAGGGTGGCTCGATGTTTAAATAAGTTATATTAGTTAAATCTGTCTAAATAATGAAAACTTTACAATAGTTGTAATCAATAAATTAGAAAATGCATTTCTATGAGACTCACTTGTCAAATTAAAAGTATCTCTGTATAAAAATGTTTTTTTGTTGTTGTTGTTTGACATAACTTTAAATATTTTTGTCAGCTTTAGGTAGAAAATAATTCACAGGAATAAAAGCTTGTTTAATGTACCCATGTAATGTTTCATTTAATCAAGTTACTCAACAAATACACTTTTCAACAATATTCTAATGGATTGAATGTAACTACATATGACTACATATATTTAAGTACAAATTACTTCTCATTCAAGCATAAAATTGCAGATCTTCGTCACAAAATGAAGTGTGAATAAACAGTGCCGACTACAAGTTCTGCCACTGCTGGTAAAAGTTGTTTAAAATAGTTTGAATTGTTCTTTTATTACAGAAGTATATTCTGGCACTGTAAGATAAGGGGAAAAAAAAAAAAGGCTTTGTTTTGAGTGACTAAAAATCCAGTCCGAAGAAATGATTGTTTTTAACAAAAACACCGGTGTATCATCTATTGGGAGTGTGTTGAAAGGAAACCCTGAGCAGAAGTTGATTTGGGAGCCCACCGGCCAAACAACACAGTTCTGCGTGATTGTTCGCGAATGGTGCATTTAATGGAACATGTTGCAGAGTTAACTACTGAGCCCTAATGAATTACATGAATTGAAAATGTGAGAAACCTGCCAAACAGCTTTAATAAACGAATGGCACTATAGGGATAAAATGCCTCAGAAGGAAAAAGCTGAAAATTAATAGTGGAGATTAGATTATTTCTTAAACCTATTCATCTGCTCTTAGTCATATCTGGATTACATTGTTTCAGTGCAAACCCAGTAGAGCTGGGGAAGACGGCAAAACCTTATTTTTGTTATACATGGAAAGGTTGTCAATTTTGTTGTCAAAAAAACCCAGCAATGTACTGTTTTCAATGTTTTATAACACTTCAAAAATATTGCAGTCGACAGTATCCCTTTATTTCATCCAAAGCAACTGTCTGAAAGTTAAGATAGCAAAAATAAAAATGTTTAAATTCTAATTAGTTGAGGGTTTCCCTGGCCAGTTGAGAAGCAATAAGTGTTAAACAGGATTAAATTACATCATTAACATTTGCTCAACGGATGTATTGATAGTTAAAGCGATTCTCCTTTTTTACTTGTAATTTATCAGCGCCGGGAAGGATGGAGACGTTTATTTCTCCCCAAGTGTGGGCAATGTTTTTCTTTTTTTTTTTTATTTAAATACTACAATGTTTTTGTTTTTTTTTACCCTCACCAAAGCAACCCTACTGTGAAATCCATCTATTAGTTTCAGTATTTGAAGAACGACTTTGAGATTGGCTTTAAAAGTCAGGAGGGAAAAGTGCATCGCTTTTAGAATTAGCTTCTAAATTGGTCAATTAGGCCCATCTTTTGGCTTCAGATAGCCCCGCGAACATGGCTGCTGTTCATGATTATTTCATGCTCTCTTATTTGGACGCATGAATTATGCAAGAAATGTCATAAGTCCAAGAGGTGGTGCTGTGAAGCCTTTGTAAGTGTGGAGAGTGTGTGTTAGTTCACGCAGTGTGCCTCCCCACCTGCTGAGATGAGTGGAGGAGATGAGTGTGGGGACTGAAAATGTGTGCAGGAAGGAAGGCACTACTTAAACCGTGAGTCTCCAAGTCTTCGGAGTGGGTTTGTAAGTTGCAGACACAAACAAGCTCACAAAGGGCCATGCACGTGTCAGCAGAAGCAACAGACATGCGTGTGTGCATGTGTGTGTGTTTAATAATGGAAGAGCTTCCCCTCTTTCTTCTTTTGTGTTCCAGGGATTACACAGCACTGTCTTGAAGCTAGAGCTCATTCGCTCCCACTTCCTAAAATATGCACACCTTTTTTTTTTTTTTCCCTTCGCAGATTGCATGCTTATTATCTGCAGCTTTGTTGTGTTATTTTAATACAGCTTTCTCACTAAGGATATGCCTGGAAAATGTGTTTTAAAACATCTTATACTGTGGAATCATTCTCATTTTTGGAAAGCAATAATTTCCATGCATGTCTGTGAAACTATCACGCGCCTTCCTGATGTTACTGGCAGAAGATTCACTCACTCGACGTTGGAAAGCAGCAAACAAATACCAGTTTCAGGCTCTTTCCAACAACCGTTTGTAAATCAACAAAATCGGTTTATTTTTCTGGTAAAAAAACAAAAACAAAACAAATTTATACATATTCATGAGTACAAAAATACTCTGAAAATATTATCTTTATAACTGCATTTAAAATATGAACTGTAAGAACAACTATTATTATGACCAAACTATCGCTCCTAAAATGATGTCATGCTGAACGAAAAGGATGAGAAAACGTAATGATTTATGTTTTTTTTTTTCACCACTAGAAGAAATAAGCAGTTCTCCATAGTCTGCAAGGGACTGATGTCTTTGTATACAGACATGGCTTTTGGGCTCTTTAAAAATTTGAATTAAGAATCTTAACTTTAATGTAATTCCCAATTGATCGTTTGCATATTCAGTACATTAGAACGTGCAGTCGGGTTTGTTTGTCAGACTGAAGGGAGGAAAATGAACCTTTTGAAAATAACTTGTAAGCAAGTACATGCTTTTCATTAAGCCCACATCTCTATACTATTCCTTTTTTCTATCAGGCTGCAATTTCAGACTGTATTTCAGTCTTAAAATTTAAGACCGAATTGCACATACAACCTTTCTAGCTTGTATTTTCTATCATGTGTGGTTAATGAAAACAACATTTAATGTTTTTATTAACCGTACATGGAAAATCATCATAATTAATGTGAATTAAAGCCTTAATTGCGTTTCAATTAATGAACTGAGGTATAGAAAAAAAAAAAAACATTTCTATAATCTCATTCATAAAATATGACTGTACATATATATACATGGATATTTGCCAGGTAAAACATGACTTCTGTCATTTCTCTTTTCTTTAGGGCAGCAAAGCGTATGATAGCATGCACATGCATTATGCATCCTTCCTTAGCAGCATATTTACAAGTAAGGTAAAGTAATCAATTTTCTTACGAGACCCCAGGTTACAGTGATCTTTTGTTTGTTTAGGTTGCATAAAGCAACAGGAGCCAGGGGCTCATCTGGTCTGCAGAAACCGTAATGTTTTGGGTGGTAATTTCCCTCTCTGATGGTTTTATATGCCCACATGTTTGCTCCGAATCTGACAAGAGTCTCATAAACTCTTTAACATCCACAGTATTACAGCAGTACTAATCTGTCAAGAGTTGGAGCTTTTTCCCTCCTCGAGACCCTTAAAATTATAAATGTAAGGACAACTTATTTATTTGAATCGCCGCAAATAATTGATGTGAATTTGTCTCTAGATCATTGAACATTTCCTGAAAATGGCTGTGCTGAATTGTTTTCCCTGAATGAGGAGGGGAGAAAAAAAAATCCTTCTTTCTTTTTCTTCCTGTGGAATCCCTGAACAACACCAGAACTACTGAAGAAAAAAACACAAGCAGGAAGGACCTAATTAATAGGCTGATTTTTTTATTTTTTTATTTTTTTTTGGTGTTTTATGAACAGTGATTTAATGTTGCTGTTGAAGAAACTTATCGGCACATCTGCCACATTACCCACATTACCCAAATTGAGGCAAAACTCCCAAATAGCCTTCAGCGGTTCAAACTTACACAAACCTCAAAGGTTTTTTTCCATTTCATATTTGTCATTGGTGACATGATTACTTACAGCATTTCAGCTAATTTGTGTTGATTGCAGTAAAATACAGTGAAGTTAACGTTGGAGTTGGATGTCTCTTGCAGCTGCTGCTTAGTTAGGGGACATCTACTGGTAATCTCAAAAGTGTCACCCATGATCTCTTAGAAATAAAACTGGACATGAGTTTTCCCCCTTGACGGACGCCTCTGCATCTCCCACGGCAGCGATCTTTGAAAAGCATTCTTGAATTTACAAACACAATTTATCCACTCAAATAGAAACACGTTGCTTTGTCTCGGCAGAGTCCTTAATAGGTGGCTTTCGTTGCACTAAGAGATCCTGCTAATCTCCCTTCTTCTCTTCAGTCGACTCTTTATCGATTGTTCACATCTCTCTTGAAATTAGAAACCAACCTGGCTCTCCTCTAGTGATCAATCTTCTTATTCACAAGAGAACAGGACTGCTGTGGCCCGATAGATGCGGGGATTTAGAGTTTATATTATTGGGCATGTTTACAATCCAGTGCTCCCAGACTCTCGGCGCGCCTGCTTGCACACTTACACATGATCAGCTTGATTAATGAGTTTGATTTGCTCTCTCTGAGGGTAACTGAGACTGGAACATGGTCAATTTATCCTTGAGAGCAGAGCTTTTTTCTTTCTTTGTATGTTGGCGCTTTAAATTGGTCAAATTGTGCACAAGGTGAAACTGGGAGAGACTGAAAGGCGGGGGTATATGATATTCTTTACTTTATGTTTATCTTGTAGTTTATCGCCTGGATTAAACTTAAAATGAACAAACTGGGCTGGAAGTAAAACTTTTGTGTTAGAAGTGGAAGAATTTGTTCCCTCTGCCTGTTAAAATTCAGGTGTTTTGGAAGCAGTTTTTCTTTAACTCATGGAAAACCACAAAAACAGTTTGATGTTGAATTGTGATGAAAAAACAGGAAGCAATCAGTGGTCAGGCTTCCACAGTTAGCAGGAGGTGTGTGAGAGTGTGTGTGCGCGCGCGCGTGTGTGTGTGTGTGTGTGTGTGTGTGTGCATGTGTGCGTGTGCGTGGAAGCCAGTTGAGGAACCTGTGACCGAGGCATGAAAATGTGCAGATAGAGAGAAGAGGCTCGATTTGGCAATTGCTCCTCCAACATTCACTCTACTTCATTCCTTGTGAAAGGTGAAAGCTGAGTGGCTACAGGTTTGAGAATCTTGTGCATGTGTTCAACCTGACAAGGTTCCTCATGTGAAGAAAAAAAAATCCTGCTCTAAGCCTGGCTGTTGCTGAGTTTCTGATTTTTTGAGCCAGCTAAAATGCTCAGAAGAGTCCGGATTAGCAAGCGCTGCTGTCCTACGCAATTACTACTTCTGACTGTATGCAATAATGTTTTGGAGCGGCCCAGTTTGAGACTTGAATTTGAAGCTTAAGATCAGGATGATGGCAAGGTTTAACGTCAAGCAAGCAATGTTTTCAACGTCAAAGATGTGGTGCTCATCTTCGAAGACAAATCACCAAAACAACAGCATGAAAACGCAAAGTTGGGCAGCAATAATGAGAAGAATCTGACAGTTATGCCATCGATGGTTTTGACCATGATGATTGAGAAGGTTGAAAATAATTTATAGCATCACGCTGAGGACTGAGGTGGTATAGAGTGACTCTATTATGAAAATATATATATATATATATATAGTCAAATTAAAATCAGACTTTTCCACACATTGATATTTAAATTTCTCACAAAAATTTGACCTGCAAAAATTTGGTGACCTTCTGGTGACCCAAGCCAAAGCAACGGAGCTGGTTAGCACGGCTTAATGAAGGTACTTGACAACTTTTTTTTTGTTTCCTTTCCCCCCCCCCATCTACTCACTCAATGAAATGTTTGACTTGTTTGACGAGTGTCATCAGGTCAGTCAAACCTGGTGACACTTGTTGTCATGAACTAGTATCAAACATCTAGTTGTCATCAACTAGTGTGCCACTCCTTATCTCCAGAGGCTCATTTAAGAGATGCACCTTGGGTTCTGCCCAACACTGATGTCATGTGATCAAAGGAGAACAATTTGATTGGCTAAAAGGTGTTTGACTCCATCTAGCACTGACTGCTATAACTTGGGTCACCACCCACAACATCCAGGAACATCCTGATTGGATTTTAGTAAAAAGAGGGGCGGGGGAGGCGAAGATAAACTGATTTGATTAGCATGCCACACCCAACAAAATCATATATCCACAATGTTGGTTTTTAGGGAATATTACATTGATATTGTTTGTAAGAAACCTACTCTACCCATATTATGTACACAAGCATGACCTTAAACACATAAGCAAATTCAGTCAAAATTACCAATAATAATAAAAAAAAAAAAGATCATTATGCAAACAAGAACAAGTGAACTTCTCTGTGATGGTTTAAATTTCCAATTGGCCCTCACAAAGATAGTTTCAGAAGTCACATATGCGCCCCTGCACACACGCATGCATAATAACTCTTGCTTTGATCTAATACAGTGGCGTTTGTCCCATATGGTGCTCAGCCTCACTGAGCTCCATCTCTAGTGAAGCATATGTGTTCGACTCCAATGTTTTTCTCTGTTTGAAGTTACACAACGCTTCCATTTATTTATTTATTTATTTTTCACCCAAACTGTGAACTGCTTTGCTGTTTCTATTGTTTAACACAGAACGCGCGCTTGTAATTTTAAAATAGTTGGTAACAGCACTTCTCTACACTGAGCAGATAAAAAAAAAAAAACTCTTCACACTGTTAGCAAAAAATGTATAAAAGACCTGAGACACGCTAAAGAATTGTAACGTGATCTGAAGCTCGAATCTCGCTGTTGTCTTGGAGGTAAAACGGGATTTGAGGTGACCGTAATTCTGTTACCTGTAGGGAAATCAGCATTTCTTCCAGCAAACGTTGGGGAGTCGTTGTTCTGCCCGAGGGTCCTTCAGAGGAGACAAAGTGTTCTGACATGGGGGGGTTTGATCGTGATTTCTCACATCCCTGCAGGCCAACCCAGATGGACTGATCACCAGAGCTGGACATCATGCAGCACCTGCTGCCGGTCTCCGTCCTGCCAAAGGGTATCAGTCGGGGCTTATCAAGCTTGATGAAGGTGCAGATGGCCAATAGAACAAATGCCTCATGTGTCCTTGTTTTGAAAACAAAACAAACAAAAAAAAAAAAATCAGTGATTCACACAATGTGATTCACTTCTGCTGAGCCACGGAAAGCATTTGGTTTCAGAAAGGGAAACATCTGTTCATTTAATTTTCTAACCGCTGAAGTTCTGGAGATGTTGTTTCACATGAAGACGTTCGACGGCTCAAGGCTCAAGCTCCAAACTTTCAAATTATCTGGTGGATGTTTTTTTTTTAATATATATATATATATAAATTTCTTTATGAATCCGGTTAATGTTTAAGCACAAGATTCTGACCAAGATTATTCAAAGACCGCCCGAATTTATTTTGATTTGTAGCGCCACATAAAATTGGGATTGACAAGCGAGAAGACTCACCTCCTGGCTCTGATTGGTTGTTTCTAGTTAGCAGTGGGAGAAGACGGAGGAGCTAAGTGTTTTCACAGGTTATCTGTCTCACACCTTACTGACATGACGCAGTGGCAGTTTCAACAAATATGTAAAAAAATATTCTTTGTAAAAGTTACATACTGCAGCTTTAACTAGTGTAAAATGTTCTTTCCATTTCAAAGCTATTTTACTGGTCATAGTTTCACACAAATAATTTTTAACCACATTTCATTTTACTGGCTTGGCTTTCATGTATTTTATTCACATATTTCCAGCTTCAGGAATGAAAATCTCTCTGCAAACGTGAGCACAGCAGCAATGCCAACATAAAAAGCTTTATGTCCTTCATAACAATTTCAAACCATTATGTTATTATATAATACATGTTGTGTTTTACTTCGTATTGCATAACCTCTTCTTTAAATGGGATTTCATTCAGAGCTGTGTCTGAGGTCATTCTTCACATTTCCGGATTAAATCGGGATAATGGAAGTTATGAATCTTAAAAGCAGATAATGGTGGTGTTGTAGTTATTTGCAAAAAGACTGCCTTTTAAAAGACAACATCCTGCTTTTTACCACAGCTTAAATCCAATCTGTTTGATGCAATAAAATGACACAAATTGCTTTTAAAGAAAACCATGAAGTACTTTCCAGTGGTGTGAAATTTATGGTAAATGGACTGAATTTATATAGTGCTTTTCTAGTCTTACTGACCACTCAAAGCACTTTATACTAGAGTCACATTCACACAACCCCGTTAACACCCAGATCAGTAGGTATCTTGGGGTTTAGCGCCTTGCTCTGGGGCACATCAACGTGTGACGGGGATTATTTGAACCTGCACCCACAATCTTCAATATTAATATCGCAAGACAACAGCCAAACCATTTTGCTCTCAGAACTGTAATAATTCTTCATGGGATAGATAAAAATAAAAAATAAAAAAAAGAATCAGAAACCTTCCCAAGAGATTTTGCTCCATATTGATAGAATCAAGACGTTGCTGCAGACCCATGATGCTAATCTTCTGTTCCACCAAGAGTGCGCCCTCCCCACCCTCCACGATGGATGGATGGATGCTATGAGCTTCAGCAAGTTCTCTTCACATCCAGGTGCCAGTAGCTGATTGGCTGATTTGTTTTTTGTTGAACGGCAGCCTGATCAATAGCAGCTTCTTTCTATTTCTGGAATGTGACATTTCATAACAAGCACACCTACACATGTAGTCGAATTGCAGAAGATCCTTTCTCCAAGTTTGAGAGAAGTTATTTGTTGCACGTCCAATTTGCTCTTCGTAAAAAAAAAAATAAATAAAATAAAAAAGCAGCACCTTCAGGCTTACAGTTCTTATCCAAAACAAAGGATGCAGAATTGATCTAAATATACCAACAAAAATGCAATAACACTCTGAAGGGGGGAAAAAATAAATAAATCAGTAGAGAAATGTCGGTGCCAGATAAATGAAAAGTATCTTCTCTCAGCAAAGTGTCATGTTGCTATGACTACACACCTACTTCTTATTTATAAAAGTAATTTCATTTGCAAATGAAACCAGCACTGCCTGGGCTAATGAGAGAGGACCCAAAACAGCTTCTGTTACGCTGGTAGCTTTATGTCATGTATATTTTTAAAGTACAAAAAGAGCGAAGTAAGCTCTCCAGCTTCTATCTCGTGGACGCTTTCAAGTGGTTGTTGTTGCCGGATTCACGGCAGAGAGCGCATGGGTGGGCCTCTGCATGTGGGTGAGAGCTTGCCAGGTAGAGAAAGAGACTGACGTCTGTAGGTGGAGGTTAAATTCTGAGATAAGAGCGGGAGGAAAAAAACAAAACAAAAACGAAGGTAAAAGCTATTTAGTGTTACCACAAATCCAGCACTCGGATAATTTGCATTCTTAATCCAGCGTGACTCAAACTGGACCCAGGTGATAAGCATATTTTCTCTGCATAAGCTTGCAACAAGGATTTGTGTCTCACACCCTTCGTTTGTGTTACGTCGGGCAGGGAAATAATAGGACCCATGTTTGCAAGAAGAAAGCTGCTGAAGAATTTCAGCACAGAGGAAAAACAGAGGTCATGATGCGGGGGGTGAAGCAGAGAGTATGGAATGAGAATGGACAGCAGGATGCCCTGAGGACGGAGAGGTAAAAGGTGTAAATCTACCTTAATGGGCAGGAAAAAAGTCTTTAGGTGACAGTGGCACACTCACTCACACACACACACACGCACACACGCCTACACGCACACACACACACACACACATATTTACACTAAAGGCAGACGAACAAATCAGCTGGAGGGTAATCAGTGGAAGGAGTGTTTTACTGCAGCCAGTACACGGTACATTTTATAGATAGATTAATGACTCTTTATGTAAGATGTGTGATCAAAGATGGCAGGTTGGTATTACCACAGACACAAAAGAGTGAGAAATACGTCCCTCGTCTTTATTTCGCTGTGCTTCACGCCACTGCAATTTTACAGTCTGTTTTCAAGGAAAATAATTACTCTCCACCACTCAGATCTGCAATATTGTGGAATTGTGCATGCTCATGTGAGGATGTGATTGCTGGTTGTTTTATTTATGTATAATCCATTATGCTGATGTGACATTTGCACAGTGAAATCTTTTCTGATTTAAAATTATAAAGAGGGACAGGACAGGAATTCAATTAGTCAGAGGACCTAATTAGAGGAAAACATAATATAAATGTTATCTTGTCTATTAGCTGTATCTGAGGAAAAAGCAAATAATAGCAAAACAACACTTGGGTTAATTAAAAATAAGATTAGAGAATCATTTGTTAAATAGTAAAACAAATAGAAATGAAATTAAATGAAAGTTGTAAAATAAAGTTTACATAATTATTTTACAATTCACCTATAAAATAATAGTGTTTACCTTAATATGAAATCCTAATCTCATGTTCAATAAATAAAGTGTGGAGTTAAAATATTAAATTTGAAATATTAATTATTGGCCATTAGTAGATATCTTACTTAAAGGAACACTATGTGTTAGAATAGCGCTGGAAAAAAAAAAAAAAAGATTTCATCCATGTTCACAGTCTTAATTTGAAAGTTCTTTTTGGATATTTAATGTTTGGAGGAAACAGAAGTAGATGGTTACTTTTGTCTGAAGGGAGTTTTATTCTATCTTTATTAACTGGATTATTAAATACCAGATATAATCAAGTTTATATGTAAAGCACATTTCAGCAAGAAGGGAGTTCAAATTGCTTTACATCATAATAAACACAAAACATAATTCAAAGTCATAGAACAGACAGTCAACGATTGTCATGTGTCATTGCTACGCATCAAAATGTTGATTAATGTTTCATTTATGATGTTTTATAACATTATTTGGTTTCCAAGCTGTGCTATCTGATGTTAGGTCAACATGCAAAACAAAGGACTGCAGTATCCTAAAGGATGGGTTGTTTTCACTGGGTAACAATAAACTGGTGAAATTGATTTAGTTCTGTCGGACATTCTTCTAAGTATAATGTACAAGACTTGCACTTTTACTTGTTCTGTTGTGATGAGAGTATTTCTTTCACTGAGTCCAGGGAATGGGGACACTGAAAGCCTTTCTTAGATGGACTGCACTATAAGTCTTGAATGCAATACAAATTGCAAGAGTTAGGCCAGATTTCTGCAACCAGAGTCTCTGGAGCCGCTGGTGGCTCTTTGAACCTTCCACAATATCAATAACTTTGGCTTAAAATGGCCAACCTTCTCATGTGTTTTTTAATATATAGAAACAGCAGATGCAGGTTTTAAGAAGTTCTGTGTTTTTCATGGAACAGCTGAACTTCCATACTAGAATGATACTAAAAGTATTAATAATATTTTTTGAAAACTATGTGCTTTTTAAATATTATTCTTGAAAAATGACATCATATGAGTAAAAACAAAACAAAAAAAATAAAATATCCACTTCAAAACATAAAAAGAGAAATAAAAGGTGGTTCATTTAAAAATTACAAGACGTCCCATGTAAGACTTTCTTATAAATGATAATCTTCATCATTTTTGTAATTATGGAGAAAATACAAATTGTCCTTTTTCTAACATTTGCAGCTCTAAACAAGTTCTATTTAGCTAGTCTGAGGGTGAAAGGGCTTTTTGGATTATAAAAGTTGCCGACCACCCGCAGTTTGACTAACAGAAGGCTGTGACACCTAAGCAGGTCTGCAAACCATATAATGATGCAAATCTGAATATTGATGAAGAACGACAAGGAATATATGAAGGCTCGTAGTATTTTATAAGTATTTGTCACGGTTTCTATCATTTAGTAATGCCACCTTTAGGTAAAAAAAGAACAGTAAGAAAATCCCATTTATACCCTACACTGCAAAGCTAATAAATAGCAAAAACCTCATAGTGACAGCTGAGAGCAATTACTGTTAATTACGCAGAGGCAGCTGGCTTACAACGCAAACTATCATGCATTTAAAAATAACACAGCCATCTCTCCATACCTACTCCCCAAAACACTTCAGGCAGATAAGAGCAGATGCATTTTGGCGTTATGGATTCTTATTCAGATTCAGAGTCACTCTCTCTACTCCACCAGATTTCATTGGCCCTCTGAAAAGGGACCACACTTG
>NW_006800244.1:479701-501143 GCF_000485575.1 Poecilia formosa | reverse complement strand
TTTTTTTTTTACAAATCGGGTTTTTTCACATTACAATAAACACGCAAAAATGAAACAAATCCAAATATTACACACAACTGCCACTTGTATTGGATATACACTGAGGCAGTTTATGCTCATTTATTTGTTTAATGCAAAGAGCTAATCAGTCAGTCACTTGGCAACAACTCAGTGCACTCAGACATCTGGACTTGGTAAAGTCGACTCGCTCAAGTTCAAATCACCTCTGTGCTACTAAAGATCAGAAAAGAAGAAAAATATCCAGCGTCCAGCAGCGGAGCAGACAAAAATATTTTGTTGATTTGAGGTGAGGTGATTCTGTGTGCATGGTAACACACTATACTGCACACTACCACAGCAAATAAGTGGATCTTTTTATGGAGCAACAGGATATGGCATGCAATGTCGGCAAGCGACATATTTTAGATGCATTGACATGGGTTCGTTTGACAGTTTACTGTAATCCAATGTGACATTAAGCATAAACATACTGTTTAATACGGAGCTAAAGATGGCTTCCGATTCGGCAGATGGCTACAGCGAGATTCCAAATAATTTTTCACTATCTTTATGTAACTGTGTGGTTAGAAAACTTCATTGTTCAGACTTGTATATATTAAACTTTTATGTATTAAAGTTTTTCTTAGATGCTTTGTTGCATTTTTACATGACCATTAACATTTGTGCAACAGTATATTTCTCAAAGTAATTAGTACAAATTACAAAACCTTCATCAAAGCCCTGCAAAGAGAGTCACTTGCTCAAAACAGATAGTCCAGTCCTTGAAAAGTGAGTATTCGTGTAATTAAAAAAGTCTGTGTCAACAAAATAAAAGGTAATTCTCAAGATCAACAAGATCTGGTCGTGAGAAAGAGTCCAACTGGTCCTTTTGTACACAGCCGCTAATGAAGAACGGCACAACAGGTTTGAAGGTAGGATGGACTTCTGGTCCACTAATGAGATGACCAACAGGAGAGAAAAAAGTGAAGAGACCAAGAGAGTAACAAACTTTTCAAAGTATGACATTCTGAAGACTTGTTTTAATGTAACTTTAGGTTAGCTATGCATTATCCAGCTCATTTACAAACATGACAATCTGAGTTGTCATAGTAATGCTGCTGTTAGAGGGCATACAGAGGGGTTTCCCTTCCTGTAGTACAGCTGCCACCTTTTTGAATCCCCTCGAGTTCAGAGCTGTCATGTGGACAGCCCTCCCTGTAGCTCTGATACTTTGCATGGAAGAGCTTGACTTTGACTGGAATTTATTTGCAAATCCCTGAACCCAGCAGCACTCTTCGTTGCTCTCTCTATTCCAAGGTTTTTTGGGGAGTGGGGGATGGGTGTGGAGGGGATTTGTATAAAAATTTCCATAACAAAAGAAAGAATTCATTCACTGCTAAAAATAGCAAAAGCTGAGTGAATCCCCTCAGGTGTAGCTGCACGTGCAAATCAGAGTGTGCTTGGATGGTGACAATGTTTGTGAAAAACCTTTTATGGCTGATGGGCTGGAGTGACGGCTTGTTCACGCCTCTCGGGGCTGATGAGTGTGTGAATTATGCATGGATCACAATTTACAATGTTAGCCTCGGGTAATTAGAAAAATGCTATCTCACCGTTTACTCCACTAGGTGCAATTTGTCAGTGCTTCCCCGGTGATCAAAGCACAAAAACCTTTGCATATAAATGTGCTGCATTAACATGAGTAGGTCTGGATAATTATGTCTAGTTTTTGATAGCACTCCAGATTATCTGTTCCATCATGATTCGATTGTTCCCCCATTTGAATGTTTTATTTGATTTCATCAAATGGGGGTTATCTTTGAAGGGATGCATGTTGTGTATTGCCGTCTTTCTTACGGTGACGTCTCAACAAAGATTATACGGAAACCAATAAACGACCAAAGATGAATGAAAACATCCAGGTGCAAATGATTCATAAGCATAAATGAAAAGACAAACAGATTTGCAAAGATAGGCTGATTTTTCTATTCTTTGTTCTTCGTTGCGTGCTTTCCTCATTGTAGCTCCTTGCACGTCCTTTGACCATGAGTGTGTTCCGATGTCAGAGTAGGACATGTGAAGCATCCAACTGTGGGTTTGATTCAGAGAGCTAAACTGGACAGAGAAGCACAGATTATCCTTAATTTATTCAGTGGTACTTTTTGCTTTCTACTTACTCATGTCTAGTTCTGTGTGGATGAGTTTTATAGCTGTGGTTAATACAGAAGTTGTACAGTGAATTATCAAAAAGGCATCTTTACTGAGTTTTTTTGCCCTGTAAGTGATCAGATAATTTGTTGCTGTTCTTAGAGTAAAACTTTCTTCAACTTGCCCATGTTTCATGTTTGATCATCTCTCCAAATGGGCATCATCTTGTTTAACTTGGAACCGATAATTTTTTTTGGCCTACTACTCGACTTTTTTTTTTTTTTTTTAGATATGAGTAATTCAGGGCTGCACAGTTGGTAGCATTGTTGCCTTGCAGCAAGAAGGTCCTGGGTTTGATTTTCAACCCCATTAGGAACAAGACTGTACAGAAAATGGATGAGCAATCCTTAATAAATATACATTTCCTTTTAGTATCTTTTGCTTCAAACTTATCTGAACCATGACGCTGCTGCTAAAAAAGTGACTTAAAAATAGTCCAAAAAAATAAAAAAAAAAGAGCTGCAGCCCTTTATCCATGGATTATTTGATGCATTTCTTGCATCTTCAAACTAATTTACTACATACAGCTCTCTCTTTAATCACAATTCTCTGGCTGCAAAATGTAGGAAACATTTTCTGTATCATAAATACATTAAAACAAAGATGTTAAGTCATCTAGAATACATGTCACATAAATAAATGATTTAATACATGTTATTAAATCATTTTTGGTGTGTGTAAGTTACTAGTGTGAAGTAAAAGCATAGCAGTTGGGTTGTGTAGCAGAAACAGGAACAGGAAGACTGGTCTAAATGGCTTTCAAATGTAGATTCAAAGAAAACAAGGCTATTTAAAATGTGAAAGACTGTTGAGGAACAGACTGTATTCATGTTGCAGGTATGCTGTCGTAATGGAGGCATTGAGATGAATATATCACATGACTTCTTGCTCATTATGATGCTTTTAATACCAAGGAGGGGAGGGAAGGGTGGGGGGACATGTAGAATATCCTTTCAACTCGACCAAATCTGCTAGATGTTACAACCATCCTACAAACTCTTCCAGTCATTTTCTACTTTGCACTTTTATCTGCAAGTGTCCCTCCACCTATAATATTCTGTAATTCTCTTGTTATAGGAGTTTTATCTATGTTCCGTTATTCCAGCTGCAATGCTGCTCTGGTGTGTCTGATAGTTGGCATTTCAGTACTGCTGGTGTATTAATTAGCAGCTTACCTTTGAGAGTGTGCTAGGTGCTTCTGTCCTTCGGTTCGTCCTATCATCCTGCTCCCTCTTACACTCTAATTATTTTATTCCTATATTTTTTTTTTCTCATTAAGCGAGTTCATATCTTCATATCTTAAAGTAGTTCCTTGCTGCAGCTTCAGTTCTTAATGAGAAACTGAAACAGCATGAACGAAATAAAGTTTAACAGTCAACCTTAAATCTAATCCCTTCTGTTTTTGTACTTAGGAGGAAAACTATAATTGACAAATGTCACCTTGATGTCCCAGATTTCAGAAGCTTGTACTTTCTGTTTATACAAAGGATGTAAGGCAGACAGGTTACAAAAGCTGGAGCCCTTTTATGATAAAACGATACATTTCTGCGAGGGGACATCATGAAGAAAGATCAGAGCGCTTTGCAGCATTATTAGATGCACTAAAAATATTTGAGATCACATTTGTGCCATATTAGCATAGCAAAAGGACACATCTTCAAAATGATTCCCTCCACCCCTCCTGTCTGTCTTGCTAAATGGGATCAGACCCTGAGGCAGAAAGCTCTTAACACAGAAAGTACAGCTCTTCATAATTTTATGCTCTTGGAGAAACTAAGCTGGCGAAGCCCCCGTGCTCTTCCGCTTTAGCTAACAGCACTATGTTTTAAAGTTTCATGTGCTTCCACAGAGGGTCCAGAGCAGACACTCTGGGAGGTTGCTTTTTTTTTTTTGTCTTCACACTATGTTGTGTTCTGGATTTGGTTAACATGCTCACAGGATGCGATGTAGGGTCACAAATTTTCACAAATTTGAATATTTACCCGCAATTAAAAGTTAGGTAAGACAAAAAAAAGCTTCTGCACAGGCTGTGTAAACATCAAAACACTAATTGGATGACGTCTCTGATGGATGTAGATCTCTATAGCTTGCTGCAATTTAAATCACTTCACTTCAGTCGGTCGCCCAGCTTGGCATTCGAAGGAGAGGGGCTCGCCCGGGGCTCCATTCAGGCGAGGACCGCCACTGCCTGTTTGTTTTCATGTCTGGGTTCTTCCCCATAGCAACTCTTAACTATTTTTGATATGACCTTGTACATAATTAATGTAGATTTACAGGTATAAAAGTAAGTACACCAATTTATTTATCAGACATCTCAGTCCAGAAATGTGCAGTTCTAGGCACAGCCAAGATACTGCGCAGAACCCTCAAGCTCCCAGGCCTCTGGTAGAGGACCCGAGCTCAGACGATGAAAGAGAGAGACCACCCAGTCCTTCCCAGACCTAAACTAGGTCACCATAACCTGAAGTGAACTACAATACATGACATATCTCTCATTACTTATTTAGCAAAAAAGAAAAAGAAAAAAGAAAACTTCTCCAACCCTGAAGAAACTGCTTTCAACAACATTAAAGCAAGCAATTCGGTCTCTTATAAAGGCCCTTTCATGAATAATTTCCAATGACTTTCTTCTGTAAGATCTCAGGCAGACTCTTGTTGATAGCTTCAGCTCATTAGTTTGGGGGCATTTGTTTGTGCTCTCTTAGAAGAATCCTGCCTCAGCACTGAACGAGGCTACACCTGGATGTGGGCTGGGCTATAACACTTCTGAGGTGACACTGACATAAGCGTAATAAATGTTGTCGGACATGTTGCTACGCCAGGATTTGAATTATTCAGTGTTAGTTTAGGAGCTGCTTTTTCATGGTTGTACCCGTCTGGATGTTTTTGTCATCAACCCTGAACCAAATCAGGACAAACGTTTAAAAATGTTTTGTTCGATTAACAACTCCCAATCCTAACCCTTCTTTCAAAAGTTCCTCCACTTGCTCCACATTGCAGGCACTTCTGTTCACATTTCTGAAGCATGTGGAAAAAAAAGAAAAAAAACAAAACAACAAAAACATAGTTGCGATTGGACAATCGTTGCTTCATTGATGCTTTTTTAAAACATCCAGGTTAGAAAACAGGGTAATGTTTTCTAATGTGTTTATTCTGGATTTGGTTCATATGCTTATAAAGTGAGTAAGCATGATTAGAAAATAATTTCACAATTAAGGCTGTGTGAAATGTTGTGTTTAAAGGACCTAAGTTTATTTATCTTTCTCCAAATAGTTTGAAAATCTCTTCAAATTGAATTACACAAACTAAAGTTTCATCAGCTTTTTTAGGGTTCAACTGGACGAATGTTTTCAGGCCAAATTATAGATGTTCATCCCGTGACGAACTCCAGTAAAAACTCTTCAATTACAATGAAACTGATCTCATTAGTGCAGGATGTGATAAGTACTACTGAGCCTTGGTTTCATTAGAGAGATTTTAGCTCTGGAAACAATAATTACAGATTCTTTCTGTGCAGCTACAGACAACAACCTCTAATCGCTAACGCCTACATCATGAGATCCGCTTTGGCTGTTGAAACCTTTCGAACGCAAAAGCTCTTTACTGGGAGCATTGTAATGGTCAAATCTTTCCTAGATTGTGAAAATGCTGATGCTCTTGTTTCTGTGCAATTTAACTTAATTGAGGCTAGTAGAGAAAAGAAAGCAGCTGTATATCTATTCCCACATGGGGGATTTTGGGAGGAACCCAGGATACCCAGAGAAAATTCATGCAAAGAAAATTGTTGTGACTGGGATCTGGGATCTTCTTGCTGAAAATCAGTAGTGCTAACCGCGGTGCAACCATGCAGCCCTTTTGCAGTTTAGTTATACATTTTTATTAAAAGCAGTAAGACAGACATTAAAAACAATCTAGCAATAGTATAGCGTCTTTTTACTCTACCCCTTTATAGCCTCACACTTTATTGGGAGACAGAAGAAATGACCTCTTTATTAGAAGCGTTTTATTTATACGTTTTTTTCTTTTCCAGTGCGTTTCTCCATATTATTCTATAAAACATCTTTTTCTGCGTGACTACAGCAGTCTCCCCAGTGTTTGATCTTAGGAGACATCTTTGTATTTTATGGTTTGAGGTGTTTTATTCCATTGTGTGTTGATTTTATCTTTATGTACTTACACTTTGAATTGCCTTTGGCTGAAAGGTGCTATATTTATAAATAAAGCTGCCTTGCCTTGCCTTATATAAGTAATTTGTAATGTTAGCAGTTTGGTTTTATGGAGACGACCCCAATTAACAAGATGATTCTAGAAATAAGCAACTACTGAAAAAATCTTGTTAAGCTACCAACAGTTAATGTTAAAAAGAGCACAGATGGCATACGCATCAATTTTAAAATATTATTTTGTTCCAAATATTGTATCTGTGAAAGTGTGACAACTGCAAGGGAAAAACGATTCGTGATGGATGGACGGAGTTTTTATTAGTAAGGACGATTTCTGGTAAAGTTACCAAACAAAACCTGGAATAAACAACTTTGACTTAAAAATAGCTGGGTTTTCTTTGGGGGGGAATGAGGGTGGAGAGTTATGCCTTTTAATGAGGACCATCCAACATTTGGAGCAGTGTGATAATCTCCATGACTTCCTCTCAGATAAAGTGTGTCCTGATAAACATCAGAATATTCCAGTGCTGTTAAATCTGATAAATCTGCTCCTTCTCGGCAGGTAAGAAAGGGCAGATATAGAGACTGTGCATTATTCAGAGGCGTTCACAGTGAGTAAATGCCATGTGCAAATGGGTTTCTCACGCGGTCATGTACCTCTGCGAGCTATTTTAGCTGTATGATGGCGGTGAGGAAATGAGCCCTTATTTTCCCCCAGCCCATTGTGAGTTGGCAGATTGGTTGTGTCTGTGAGTGACTGACGGCGTGGTAGGCCGTAAAGTTCACCTGAAGAAAGCAGATAGATTGGTTACCAAAGGTGAAACGGAGTCAGATAAAGTTGGCTGTAGACGTTGATTTATAGTTGGACACTTGTAAGGAAGTCTGGAGGAGGTAGTAACTTTCTAAAAATGCCTGTTTAAAACAAAAATAATGGACTTAGAGCTCGAATTAGTTTCATCCAGACGAATAGGTTTTGAATCTGAACCCCACTAAATTAACAGATGTTGTGAATCTGTTTGCTAATTTTTTCCTTTCAATCTTTTAATCTGTTTTTCCTCATTAATATTCTGTGCCGTTAGCACAACGTCGACAAGGAGATGCCACCTGCTGCTCTTTGTTCGACCATTTGCCTCTGGGTCACTTTTGCCAGTAATTCATCGGTTTACTGGAGTAGCAAACAGCCGCTGAAATCAAAGCCAGACCGAAACCGTGTTTGTCCAGAGAAATCTGGCCTGGCACAACAAATCACAGCCATTCCTCAATTTATTTTGCAGGCTGGTGACCAGTCATAACTCTGGTCTTTGAAGCCGCTGTTATCTCGGTTCCCTTGCCCCAACTGAACACACAATATCATTCTGTTCACGTTTAATAGTTTCCTCTTTTCAGCCGAATGTAGCTCTTCTCTTTTACAGCCCGTCTGCCAGAAGGAGGCAGATAACTCAGCTTTGCAGCATTTCCCTGGGGAAGAAAAGCGGGGACGGTGTTGCAGGGCCGTCAACTTTGCCCTTAATGCTGCTGTTGCTTTCAGAGATGGCCGAAGATTTTACAAAGGTGAATTTGAATCTTGTAAAGTTTTGCCTTTACACAGCAGACATGTCAGGGAGAACATTGTGGGCTAGATCCAAAATATAAAACAATTATCCAAGCACTTAACATCTCACAGAGCACCTTTTAATCCACTTCATGAAAGTAGAAAATACAGATTGAGAGTATCTGCTGGTTTCACAAAATTGACACCGATTTAGAACCAGTGAAATAAAAAAGATCTAAGTTTGTGGTTTTTGCATTTTTACATTTGTGTTTTGTTTTTACTGTCTGGTCCTCTTTGTTCAGTGAAACCTTTTTTTTTTTTTGCTTAGGGGTACATCACAGAGAGTAACGAAAACTATTTTACATACAAATTGAAACCAAATAGATACAACATCAGTGTTTCATCTCTTGCTCGCTGCCATTCAAACCAATCTCGTGTAAAATTGATCAAGAAGTCCAACCTGCCTTTCCTGTGTTCTTTTTTCTCTCAGTCATCCATAACTTCACATTTTCCCTCCTTTTACTCTCTTTCTCCCTTCATTTCTTGCTTTCCAATTTCTTTTTCAATCCTCCTACTCACTGTATTGTATTTTTTATTTTCTACAATAAGTTTATTGCTATACTGCTGTTCTCCCTTTCCTATTCCACTGTCCATCAGAGTCAGACTCAAGGTCAATGCTGAAGGGAATTCTGTCCAAATTTAGATTAAAAAAAAAACCCAATTCAATAAGGAGGCCCTGCCTTGTCCATATCTATCGCTTGGCTCATATGCTTTGCTTTTCCTGGTAAGCCTCACAAGTTTTACTCTAATGTACATTGATGAGAGACCTCTTTCTGCTGCAGCTGAAGGAAGAACAAGATGTAGATATGAATCTCAATTGTAGACCGAAATTGATTACTTTTTTATGTTTTTATATGTCTACGCAGGGTTCTTTTCCTCTATATAACATGTTATTGCTGAAAAATGCTAAGTAATTTTTAACAAAACATATTGTTCATCTCTTATTTTTCTGGTTTTTGTCATTTTCAAATTTCTATTGTGTTTCTTTCAAAGGAATAAACTGCACCAGTGACTTAGTGTCAAATTCTGCAGAAGCCTTTAATTACTTCAAGACTTTAAATATGGCCGAATTCAAGAGTTGGGTTAGGGTTACTGATTTGTATTTCATATTTTAAGTCTTGGTAGTCTAATGCATAAAATGTAACTCTGCTGCAAGACTTTAGAGACTTTTATCCTCAACAAATATATTTACATTTCGAGCCTATCTTAAACTTGCATCAATGTCAGCTCAAATAAATACACTGATGACACAATTTGTGCAACTGACAAATCCAAAGTTATGTAGATTTTGTTCTGCAATTACACTGGCATCATCATCAAATTAAAAAAGCAAGCAAACCATATTTTAAGGAAGCTTCCTATAGATAGAAATACAAATGTAGAAATGTGTCGCCTCATATCCAAGCCCCGAGTGTCACTCAGCACCATGTCTCAATAATCTCATTGTCATCTCATATTTCCCTCATGAAATATCTTAAACTTGCATCAATGTCAGCTCATACTGGAAGATCTGTTAGCAAAATTAAATGCCATAACATTCCGTAACACATTCTCCTTTTACACCAGTGAGCCATCAGTGCAAACAGTCTAAATGTTTTGGACAAAGGCTTACAATAACAAATCGTCCTGGGTTGAGTGAGGACAGCTAAATAGCTATCAGTGAGGGGGAAGGCCCATAAAATCACTTTCTGATAGATCGCTAGGGTGTGCTTGGCTAAGGAAGGCGCACGGGTTTTATAGTAGGGTGGGGAGGGGAAAAAAAAACAAAAACCCTTCACCCTGCTAAGGGAGACGAATGGAGAGCAGCAACTGGTGTGTAGATGTGATGGAGAGAGCAAACAGGAAAAATACCTGGTAAACAAACAGACTGAGCCTGGCAGGTCGGAAATTGCCCCGGCCTTTAGTCACGATGTGTTGTCCCGTTAAAGTCATCAGTATTGATGCTGCAACAAATGCTCTGTTGCCAAATGTGGAAAGGGAGGCACTCCGGGTGTTAAAGGTCAGCTCCACTCCTCTTGTCGCCACTGAGAGAAACGGGGGCGGGGTTATCAAGCATCTGAATTACCACTCTCGTGACCCATCCTTTTATCAAAAGACCCTTTAAAACACCGGCGGCTCATTCGCACATTGTAAATTTAATTACCCCGTCCATCTGTAAAGTGCCTGAGTTATCAGCATGTTATGATACAAGTGGGGAATGTGTGAGCTGAATGGAAGTTACAGGAATCAGATGTGGCGTTTTGCAAAACATAAAGAGGATGGAATTCACTAAGCAGCGCAAGCTTCTCCATTTGTTTATTTCAAACTTGGTACTTGATTTAATTTTCCACTGGGTTTACAAAGCAGACTGCACAAAATCATCGCAAATGCAATGATTCCCCTTTATGACCAGAATAGTGGGAAATTTTACATCTTTTTTCTGTTTGCTTGTTTGTTGGTGAGGCAGACACAAACAAAAAAAAAAACAAACAAACAAAAGAACACTTTTTCAATTACTTATGTAGTATTATTATAATTAACAGTCAAGTTCACGAGTGGATAGTCCTCAAAACTTTACAGTTTTTTTAAAAGTTTGTTTAAAAGGAGGAATAATGGCAGTAAAACAGTTGTAAATAAAAGTTTTAAAATAAACAATCAAATTTAATTCTGCAAACACTTTGCATACCTTCATGCATTTGCAGGAGAAACTTTCCACGATGATTCGAACCATTTTTTTCTGAAGACGTCAAACAAAAGACATAGACTATATTCCTGTTTCCAACGCTCTGCCCCAAATTAATCTATTGTTATGCTTTTCCACGCAGAGAAGGGGGGGATTCGTGTGTATGTAGACATTTGTGAAAGTGCATGTTATTCTTAAGGGTGTTGCATAAGTAGTGCTGAGGGGCCTAATGAAAGATAACGTCTAGTTAATGATCTGTCAAAATGAAGTGTTTGTTTATTGAGGAGAAGATCATCCCAGGCTTAATGTCTACCCAGTGTCTCATACTGGAGGATATTACTTCTCAGTACAAGCATTTATGTGTATGTATAGTATATGTCACAAAACTTAAAGAAGAACCAACACATGCAAATGCATTATTCTCTGGCTTTTCCAGTGAATGTGCTGGTTTGTGTACTTGCGGGGATGCAGTGAAGGATCTTATCAGTCTTTTCTGCTAACTGCAGATTAACGGAGCAGAAGGAAAAAGAATCCAGCAGCCAAATCATCCATACATGGCCATCCAGTCAACAGCTTTGAAGAGAGGATTAGCCTTTGCTTTATTCACCACACATTGTTGCTAGAAGAGCTCTGTCTGCTCATCTTGGCAGACACTTCTCACTGGGGCCACACTTCTAAAGGATATACAGTATTTATGAATATAAGAAGTGCTTTTTTTGTGTGTGATTTGCTCCCCAGAGGTTTAAAGCTAAACAACACACAATTAGGCAACAGAAGACACTGAGGTCTGGATTAAATGATCGACTTAAAGAAGACACACTAAAAACCGTATAAACCCAAAGCCAAACACACACTCTCAAACACACTCCAACTACTTTGCTTTGAGAAGAGCAGATAAAGAGGTCACACGCGGGTTGCAGCGGCATTAAATAAAGGAGGAATAGCGCTATACACAGTCATATTCAGTAAATACAAACATTTTTTAAATGTTCATTTATTTCAGTGACTCAGTTCACGAAAAGAAACAACATATTTGCTAATTATAGAAAGATTGTTTAAAAGCCTCATGATGATTTTCTGTGTACAGCTAATGGAAACTAGACTTTTACAAACAAATAAAAACCTGTTTAACACAGAAGAGTGGTATGAGTAAAACATGCTTAATATCTGGTAATGGTCTTTTAATTTATTAAGCAAACTGCACTGGAACATTTGTTATATAATCTATTAAAATGACTGTATTTGTCAAAAAATAGAAACATCAAAACAAAGAAGAAATAAGGCAAAACGGCAAAACACAGACAACAAAGAATCAGAACTATAAGCCCAGAAAACCCCAAGGTCCAAACTGTCATCTGTAAAAGAAGACCCTTGAAAGACTGGATGAAGTGTTTGCTGTCTTCTGCTTTTGGGGAAGCTGTTTGTCCTCATTTCATTTGAGATCCACTTAAAGAAAACAGAATATTTGTAGAGATTTAAACTTTGAGAAGTCTGACCTCCCTATAGTGAATCATAAACACTGCAAAAAATCTTAAATGTGTTGGATAAATGTCCAAAACTTAAGTAAAAGTCACACTTTTAGATCAAGAGGTTAAAAGACAGCAAATAGTATGATTTTCAGTGTTAGCAATTTTCAGTTGTTTAAAATTTTCAACATCGGTTTTGACTTTTCACTGTATCATTGTTTTTTTTTTATTTTTTTTAGCTTTCTTAAACGTCTGGTAATGTAACCTAAAATATTGGGTATTTATCAAATAACACATAAATGTGAGCAATTGTGTGAACTCCTACAGGGACAGTGTGTTTGTGCTTAAATATATTGTTCAGAAGTAGTCAGAAGAACAAAACCAATCACTTGTTTTCTTTCTGTTTTTTGTTATGTTAGGTGTCTTAGGAGAGTCATGCAAACACTCAACAGTGCACATTCAACTGTATGCACTTGTTCATTAAATTCTCCACAGTCCAGTTAACTCTCTGTGCCTTACTTACTAGGATAACATATTTGATTGTTAAATGATTAGGTATTATTGGTTGAAACGGGTTTCCTTAATATGCTATTCCACCATTTTAATGTTTACAGAAAACAGATTCCACTGCTATTGTCTGAATGGAGGAAAATCTCCCTTGTTTTTTTTAATCTAACAAAGTATTGTGCATGCATGTGTGCATGTGTGTGTGTGTGTGTGTGTCTAGTACCAAATAATTATTCAAACCAATTACAAATATCTGCAGTCAATATTTTTGCAATGCTTTGTTTGACTGTGAAGGATCAACAGTAATTTCATTTGTTCCATCTATTTGGTATTTGCTAGCTGCCCATAGAAATCAGATAATTGGCATTCATCTCTGTATCTGCTGAGGAAGAGTGGTGCCAGAGTCAAGCTGTCTCAGCTGTCCTGCTGTGTCCTCCCACTGGGCAGCGGTATCATCAAACAGTCACACTTCCCTGGAGCTCACCCCGCTGCTGTCACCTAACAACCAGCTCGGAGTTTCATCTCTATGTAGTCTAAAGAGAAACACAGTCAGACTGGGTTTAGCTGTTTATGGTCAGTCAAGAAAAAACAATGTTACATTAACATATGTGCACGGTTTTGAATGAAGGATTTCGCCACAGTAATCTGACACAGGTACGGAAAAGACAGTTTAATTTTGTTGTATGTTTTTATTAAACAATTAACTGATAAATTAATTGTTTAACAAAACTGATACTAACACACATTAGTTCTGATTGGAAACTCAGACTGCCTAAAATATTAGTCATGCAGTAGCAAAAGTAAACAATATTTTCAATCTCGCTATAATGCATCGTTCTTTGGTGTATTAAACAGCTCACAGTTTAAATGGATTTCTTTAATCAATGTGAATAGCTGCCTCATGCAAAACATGCATCTGTAGTCCTGGTGGTTAGTGTCATAACTTGGATCTTCAAATCCAACAAATACTAATTATATTGTGGAGTCAAATATTTACATCAAAAAAAGCTGCATTTCCTCAGGTGCACACATTGCAAAAAGAGGAAGCACAAAGTCTGAAATGTTCCCAAAACTTTTGTGCAAAAGCTTCTGCTGTTTCTCAGATAGAGGTAGCTGCAGTAGGTATTTTTGATTAAGATTCTCCAGATATAAAAACTCTGCTTGTGCTAATTAATTTCTCCATGATGTTTTTAAAGTGACAGGACCCAAACGCTGACGGGAGGCAGGCTGGAGCAGCGCTGACCCAAAGCAAACAGAGGAGCAAAAAATTTTTTCTTTTCATGCTGAACTACTTTAACTCGCTCTTGTTTTATTCAGCAGCACAGAAAATTTGACTTCTCAACAACATTAAGGGAGTTTGCAGGTTGCAAATTAATTGTAACTTTCAATGCAATTGTGTTCAGAACAATTTTGGGTTTTCTTTAGATTTTCAAGCCGCAATCATCAACAAACTTTAAAGGCAGTAAAAGTTAAAAAGTTTAAACCATGAAGTTTTTGGTAAAGACAACTGGTGCTGACCTTGATAAAGCACCGAGCCCTCAAAGCACTCCTAAACTTTAAAAGCACAAATAGAGATGCACATTACACACATCACATTTATTTTAAAGGTGCCTATTGCACATTACCATTTCCTATATTGCCCATTCCACACTCATAATACCACAGAGACTACATGCAGAAACTCTTAAGCTCACAGTAATGAGATTCAGACTTAGTCAAAGCAACCATTAGGCAGAGATTTGTGGGAACACTGTTGTAGTTAGGCAATGTCATCGCAATCAATACACAAAAGCACTGCATTGCCGCCAATTAGGTGGAGATATTTATGTCTGATTAGGGAGGCAAAGCTGAAGTCATTTGTTCTCATAATGCAGATTCAATGGGAAGCTTGGGCAGCTCAGTCAAAGCCAAAGATGTGCCATGACAGGTAGAAGAGGGAGTAAAAGAGTATGAGCAAAAATAATCAAATGAATCGTAATCCATGCTCACATCTCCTATAGTGCCAAGAAAAAAATACATTTACATCCTTATAAAATTTGCTTGTTTTTGCTCTTATGCAACACTTAAACTTTTCAGATCATTAAGCAAGTTTTAACATTAGGTACAGATAAATTGAGAAAATACAGAATGCTGATTTTACATAATGATTGTTTTTTTTTTTCAATAGGAGAAAAAGCTATCCAAACCAACCCGACTCTATGTTTAAAAGGAATTCCCCTTGGACTCAACAACTGGATGTGCAACATCTGCCAACAATGTTTGTGATAACTGGCAATGATAACATTGGCAGAGTTCTTGGGGTAATTGGGCACAATCGTCTTTTCTAATACTTTTAATTTAGCCTCATGGTCAGGTATCTGATCTTGAACAACCCATTCAAAGGCGTCCCGCAGTATCTCTACGCCCAAACTTTAATCCGGCCACTCCAAAATCATCCTTCTGTTTTTATTTCTTCAGCAATGCAAAGGTGAACTTGCTGGTGTTCTGCCAGGTATGATCCCAAGTGCACTTGAACTTAAGATGTGGGTGTCCAGCGTCAGTCATCAAAGGTCAGTGTCCTGTTTTAGTGTCTGGCTATGTGACTCTAGCAAGGTGATTCAAACAGCCCCAACTACCTCATCAGCATGTTAACATTTTGCAGAGGCCAGATAATGAACCATCATTTGACTCAGATTTGTTGAAGGGAAGCTTTTGAAGACTGACTTTGGACACCACTCTCTCAAGATAATATACACTGCTCAAAAAAATAAAGGGAACACTCAAATAACACATCCTAGATCTGAATGAATGAAATATTCTCATTGAATACTTTGTTCTGTACAAAGTTGAATGTGCTGACAACAAAATCACACAAAAATCATCAATGGAAATCAAATTTATTAACCAATGGAGGCCTGGATTTGGAGCCACACACAAAATTAAAGTGAAATGTTCCCTTTATTTTTTTGAGCAGTATACATACATATATTATAATCGAAGATTCTCTTTCAGGATTTTTAAGTAGGAAGCAGCACAATTCATGGCTCCATCAGTTATGGCAGCTCATCTTGGTCCACAATCAGCAAAGCAGGCAGAACCCATTACAACCCTGATTTGTTTATGATGTTTTCTTTTTGAAATCTTTGTCAGGATTGGTTTTTACATCAGAACTGTTCTTTGGATTGTTCTAAGAGAGTTTGCCTCGTCTCATTCTTATTGTTGAATCGTGAACACTGATCCTAACTGAGGCAGGATGAGTCAGTCCTGGAGTAATTTTGGTAGGTTGGCCACTTCTGGGCTCTCTTTCATGTTTTCAAATACTTTCTCACAACACTGTCGATATCACCATCCTGTGTGCAGACCGTGAAGGGAATAGAAAAGATATTGCGAATAAAATGCTGCAACTTTACACAGAACTGGCTATTTTCCAAAGTGATAGTACGTACAGTAAGACACCGCCAGCAGGCATATCATCATCTCAGAACCTCTGACTGTTACATGTCTTACAAATGGAAACTGCAGCCAGGCCTGACAAAAATCTCACAAAGACAAACATGGTTGTTTTACGGTCGAATGCCTTCTGGAAAAAACGAATTGAAAAAGTAAATAAACAGCTCAAAGAAAGTAAGCAACCTCAAAACCCCAATACCACCTTTTGAGTAAGACACTAAGGTGCAATGAAAAGAATGAAAAGAGAAGGGCGGGGTGAGAGGCAAAGAGACAAAGTGAAAGACTGGGAACAGAGAATGGAAAAGCAACAACAGTCGAAAGATTGGAGAGTAAGCAGAGCTCAAGGCATGAGATGACAGGTAATCACTCACACACAATATGCTCTGACAGCACAAGAAACATGTCAGAAAACATCCCCCAAGCAACAAGTAACAGCACTCAGAGCAACACACACACACACACACACACATTCCAGCACAATAACACAACAATTCACTGTAAATTAGAATCGGGGAATATCAGGCAAGAGGAAACAAATTCCGCCTCCGAGATGACCTGTTAATGCTCAGAAGATCCTGCAGGATTAAGCCATGACATTATGCACACTATTTATTGGATTACAGGCAGTTGCTTCTATATTTAGTGCATATTAATGAGCAATATTTAAACCCGCCCCTTCAATTAAACGGTTTGAGATGAGACAGATTGTACGTCTGCGTATTATTAGGCAGGGCTTTCACCTTGTGCGCATAGGGGAGCAGACATGCATACTCGTCGCTCTCGCGCAGCCAACGGATTCGGAGGGTGCACGGCAACCCCAGGCGGAGAGGCAGATGTTCCATCCACGAGATGAATCTACTCCACAAATAAATCAGACCCTCGTAGAGGTCTCTCCAGGGGATTAGATTGCTGGGGCACACCTGCGCACTTGCACAAACAGGCACATAATTTACAGTACATATGATACAGTATTTCACTAACACAACAACGAGCGTCCAAAGAGCGCCACAGAACAGCGACACATGTTCAAGCACATGTAAGTGAATGCTCCTGCGCACGGGTTTGTACTCGAAGGTGCCGTCGGCGTTACATAATGATCTACCCTCCGTAACCCTCCACGGGGGCATCCGACGCTCCTCACTCTTCACCGCCGCGGAGAAAAATTTGGATTAGGTAAAGACGCATACAATGACATTCTATAATCTAGCATGAAATTACTTGCGATTGTGTTTAGATTAATCCTTCCTCTGTGTCCCAGAGCGCTGCAAATCTTCCCTGCTTGAAGGGATGCCAAAGGTCAATCTCAAACATTGCTTGCTGGAACAGAGCCATGACCAGATGTAAAAGATATAGACATCTAGGAATGTGTACCGGTTGCACGGGCATAAGATTAGCTCAGAGATGGGACTCGTGGTGGAAAATGTCAAAGGTCCTGATTTGCTTTTTTGTTTTTTTTCCCTCTGAGAAAAAAAAATGCAGCAGGCTTAAATTCTTCAGGGATATCTGAGACAAATTCGTAGAAAGTATAAACAACACCCACTCAGCACTTCTTATTGATTTTTTTTAATTATGTAGAATGAGTAACACTGTTTACTTGGTTTTCATTCAGCAAAATCATTGTTTTATTTTTGTAAAATAAGGTTCCTCAGCCCTGATGCTCAGGACCCAGCGTCCTGCACATTCTGGGTGTTTCCCTGCTGCCACATGCCTGACTTAAACGAACGAGTGATCAACAGGCTTCTGCAGCTCTTGGTGGCGTGCTGAGGAGCTGATGCAATCATTTGAACCAGGTGTACCAGAGCAGAGACACATCTAAAACACGAAGGATTGTGGATCCCGAGGACCAGGACTGAGAGACACATATTAAAAAAACATATTAAATGTTATGGTAAGTAGGACACATGCTTCAGCTATGTGAAATGGTGTCAGTGTGTGATCTAAACATGTTAACCTGCAGTATTTAAAGAATACTGTGCTGTACAAAGAATACACAAACACGTGGTTGGCCAAACATGACATTGTGTTGCTGTTTAAACGTCTTGACTCAATTATGGTCCTTGGAAAGATGATGTCATCCAGCTTTTTATTATTTAGAGACAGATAAATGTGAGGACTCTGCATATCTGGATTTGCTAGAGTGAAGTGTTTTGGTAAACTGGTTCTATGTGGTCAGAAAGCATGGTTATATAGAGATCTTTGAATTTATTTATAAAAGGATTTCCCTATGAATTCAGAACGTGTCTTTCGTGCTGCTCTGCCCTTCTGGATCACATCACCTCATTCACTGCATCTCAGAGCTCAAGTACTGAAACCCCTTTTGCAGTGAGTATCAAACTGATTGTCTGTCTTCATGATTTCCCTGCTCCGTTGGATTAGTAAGTTTTCTGAATCTCTGATTTTATGTGCCTCTGATCTGAGCCCTACTGTTGTTTTTTTTTATTTTTTTTATCATGGATCTTTGTTGGTTATTTTGACCACTGGACCAATTTGGTTTGAAGTCAAGAAATAAAACACCCAGATTTTAGATTTAAATGTCTGCTTTCTGTGGAATAATTCTTCCAACCTGCTCCCCTCGAGCATCTCTTTGAATTCTTTCATCCAGGAAAACTCAAACTTTAGCAACTATGCCCTGTTTGGAACCGCCTTCTCTCTTCAGCCTGAAAGGAAGCTGATAAAAAAAAAGAAAAAAAATCCAGGGGTAATTCAGATCTCTTTTCAAAACTGTCTTAACTCCTTGCCTCTCTTGTAGAGAAATTTTGAGTGTGCTGATTTCTGAGACATTAACACCATTTTCCACATTCACTTAATGTTTTAATAAACTTTTTCTTGCACCCGGGTTTCAATTCCACGTCCAGCCATAGTTCTTCACCTTTTAAAAGCGCTTCCTATGATACATTTTGAACAACTGCAAAATTATTTTGGCCTCCTGTAAAGTTTTTAAGTGTTAACAATTAAAATTCAATGGTTTGATTTCCCAAAGGAAAAATTAACAAAAAGCATTAAATGTTTTTTTAACTGCTGATTTTTCAGTAAATTCAGAGCCTTACAGGCACATAGTGCTTTAAAAATTAAACTTTAATGACTCAACAAAACTGATTATGAAATGGGATAGTCACCAGTTCATTATGTGTCTTGTAAGGAAGATGGTAAATGGACCGAACTTATAAAAAAGCCATGTTTTATGTGGTGGAATGATTTTAGCAATGTACAACAAAACATGATGACCATTTTTAACCTCACCTGTCGCTAAGAAAAGAAAATATTATCATAATTCATATAAGATATTTCTTTTGGTTTTGAAATTTGGTCCAAGGTCAAAATAAATGTAGCAAAACAGGAAATAGAGTTTAGTATTTCGTAGGTAAGCAAAGCCTTTAAAAGTAAATTTATTGACTTCATGCATCAACTTCTAGCAGGATGTATGTTAGTTGCTGTCTTGCTGAAATTCACAATTTTGCATTTCAGACCTTGGTTACTGAGAAAATCTTAAGAACTCAAAATGAGTTGCTTATTTTACACATGGATGATTTTTGTGTACATTAGTCTGTCTCCTTTAAAGTTTTGTGTAGTTTCTGCCAACGACCTACATAGCAGTTGCACCTAACAAAGCCCAACATATAAAACAGAGTTATTTCACGATTGCATTCGCAGGCAGAAAATCTCAGATGCTGCTGGTAAAACTTCTCCCCCAGTGACGTAAATGTCTCCCCAGTCATCCCGAATGTTTGGTGGACTGACTTTGCCGCCAGCCATGACAAATGGTTATTTGGTTTATGTGAAAATGACTTTTTCATAGGTTAGGTGGGTTTAGAGACCTTCTTTTTACCTTAGCGTTTGAAAAAAACACACACACTTTTGAATTAACTCAGGTTATCTTTCTCCATTATGTAAATTAGCATTGTCATTCAAAATAGATTTCTGATAAACCAAACAATATAGATGTTGACAGAAATGTTCCCCTAAGAACACTTGTCAGGAACTAAGAAGACAGCAAAAAAGCCAGGAACACAGGGACAAACTCAAAAACGGTCAAGTGAACGAGTTGGAGAAAACATCCACTCTGGACTCATAAATAATTGATACAAGCTCCTTTGCTGTCTGGTTTTCCTCTATACAGTCGGATAAAAACTAAAAGAAAACTAAACTATGTGCTACACACAGGAAACAGAAAAAAGCAAGAAGTTCTTGGACACCCACACCGTCTCAAATTCATCTCCCAGATGATGGGCAAGTTATGACAGGACTCTGCACACTTGTGCCACGCTCCCTCTGAGGGTGTCGCCCCTCGGGCAAAAGGTGACGTTGGTAGCAGTAACCCAACTGACATCTGTCAAAGGCTATCATGGGTTTTAAATGCCCAGTGAGACAGCAAATGACCCCGCATGTCATCCAAAGAACCTAAATAGCATGCAGCGGGACTTTTTTTTTTCTTCCTTTTTTATAAGCTTCACCTTTTATTAATAGGGCCACAACTTACTAATAGAGACTTTCAGTTTGCTAAGTAGCTGTTTGGTGATACCCAAATGAAATCCTATCCAAGTCAGTTTTCATACTCATAATTAGAAAAATGTCTACAGAGTGTCGTCTGGACATTTTCCCAACAGTTGCTGTTCACACATTTACACAGGAAGATTCTATGTGAGAAAATATGTAAAATAAAGATAAAAGCTCTTGGGGATCTACTTCAAGAAGCACACAGTTGAAATCACATAATTTCTTTTGTAGCACATCCAACGTGGTTCTTAATGACTGATATGTAAATTTATCTAGCAAAAAAAGTCAGGATTTTTGGGGGGGTTTTGTTAGCATTATGTCTCATCAGTAATTATTTAACTGTTGGAAAGTATCTAAAAAAGGGTCACAACTTTAGGAAAAAAGCATTTTGGAATAGAGTATGTTGTGTGCTTGAAAAAAACTTAAAAGTCAACTCTACTTAAATCAAACAACTATTTCTGCTAGTGTCTGTTTGTTTGATGTCTTTTGTTGGATTGAGTGGTTTGATTTTGAAAGAACACGCACCGAAATTTCACAGTTTTTTTTAGCAGTGCTTCAGAGAACCTCGTACAGCCACAAGAGCACGGCACCAAGACCTCATGTTGGTCACTGCTGTGGGACAGCTTCACATTCCTCCACCAACAGTTTGTTGCTAGCAACCCATCTTGGAAGACAGTCGGTAAGAGAGTTTATAAGGGATTATGACTATTTGGGGTGTCTCGTATGACATATCTTGGCACTGAGATTCCTTCCACTGATAAAAAGTCTGTTTCAGAGATGTAGATGGTGCCCCACATCATCAAACTTCTCCCACACACACGCACGCACGCACGCACACACGCACACACACACACACACACACACAAAAACACTCTTTGGTATTGGTAGTGGAGGATTTGGCAAGGATAGCGAAAACACCCAA
>NW_006800244.1:478995-479691 GCF_000485575.1 Poecilia formosa | reverse complement strand
AAGAGAGTTTATAAGGTATTATGGCTCGTTGGGGTGTCTCGTATGACGTATCTTGACACTGAGATTCCTTCCATTGATAACAAGTCTGTTTCAGAGATGTAGATGGTGCCCCACATCATCATACTTCTCCCACACACACACACACACACACACACAAACCCTCTTTGGTATAAGTAGTGGAGGATTTGGCAAGGATAGCGAAAACACCCAACTTTGCTGCTTAACCCATACAGGCATTTTTGGCACAAATTTGGCATCAATTAGGGAAGAATGGGCTTTGTTGCCAAGAAGTACTATTACAAAGAAGAAAGAAAATGACCAACTATAAATTTTCTTCTTTTTGTATTAACATAAATATCTGCTATGATACTGATGAGCTAAATAGCATTAACATAAAGCAGGACACTGCGTCTCTTCTTGTTATTGTTCTCATACCAAGCAGCTGCTCTGTGACAAAGTCGTTGATGCTCCAGATGACTCGCTGCTTCATACGATTATGTCAACAAGTGCCTCTGCTACTCAACTAGCTACTGCTCTATAGCACAAGCTGCATTGGGACTTTTTAATGTCTTTTGGCATTTCCTGTTAGTCAGCCTCATGAACAAAATACCTTCAAAAATGCTTCTTTTCAACTAAAAATGGCAACAAAAGATCTCTGAGCATACAGTAATTGCCATGCCAGGGCAGTTTTAAAGT